>NW_020537646.1:4416675-4458233 GCF_003426905.1 Ctenocephalides felis
CTTCAAAAACTTTGTTGAAACTTGCTTGGCAATTTCATATAATAAATGACAATTGAAGAGTGACATAAAAAGACACCAGTGCATTATATTTCATTTGTGCGATATTGATTTTATCAACAGGGGAAGTGACTTATACATCTCAACTAATCTCATAGTTTACTATTTGAAATAGAATTGTTTGATCTTATTAAATTGAGAAAAACAATGAAAATGGTAAAATGAGAGATTTATAAACTTTGACAATGAACATCCACATAAAATATTGAAATAATTGACAAACGTAACATAAAATAAATATATATGAATATCAAAACATAGATTAGTTTTACTATATTTTTTGTTATTGTGATATATTCATTCAAAATACGATAATTTTTATACAACTTTCTGTTGTATTAATAACAATTTTTACAAAAAAGATTTTGTTGCAATCAAGATTAAGATCGAGAAGCAATTTCAATCATTCCTTTCCAAGAAATAGCTAGTATTTGACATAGCTAAAAAAAACGACAGAAACTGATGTTTCAATTAAAGTAACATATATTGCTTATAACCACAGGGGTCAAATACTGAATCAAGAAAATGTCAGAGGATTGTAGAAAATTGTACATCTGATATTAAACACAACATACTCTTTCACACGATTTATTGATTTTATGTAGAAAATATTGTGGCAGTCCTCGAATTTTCACCAGCTTTGAAGATGTCTCAAATACTTCTTTGATTTCTCCAATAAAATATAAAAAAATGCATAATAATTATGAACTCCCAGCGCCATTGCTAATTGTTGATTATTGTATTAATTGATTGTGTGTGTATGTATGTATGTATATATGTGGTGTGTGTGTGTTTGTATGTGCGGATACAATTTTTCGTCGATGATTTCGGGACCACGGATCACCTATTTTGGATGAAAAACGAAAAAACAATGTATTCATACAGTGATTGCACCACATGCAACCATTCACACTATTTGATAAATCTATAAAGAAACCATATAAAGTTTTATACATCGTTAGCAAGGTCTCAAAATTCTTATCTTCCCATATATTCCCCCATGTATCAAAATCTCGTATTTTGAACGATGTTGCAGTCATAAAATTCAAAGAAATCGGAAAATTTCAAGAAAATTATATGAATGCACACATCAAGTTTTATATCATTTTATTCTTCATTTTTCGTCCGATCAAAGTTTTGTCACGAAACGGAAACAAAAATAAGAAACCAGATTTGTACAAATAATTTTACAAAAAATATCTTATTCATCACTTTTCCCAACATTACATAAATATAACGTAAATATAAATAAACGTAAAATACACCTTAAAATGATTTCACTGAAACATAATAATCAACCTTCCCCAACTGTATTTCTCTTGGTGAGGCATTAGATCTGAAACATTTCGTACGAGGCTTCAGATTTATGTCGTAACTATTTCCGATATTTGCGCCGGATCGAATCCCGGCATGCCGCTTCGTCACGGAACGGTCCGGAGCCACCGGAGCCTCCGGGGGGCGACGGAGAGTGTCCGGAGGGCGGCAAAGGCAGAACGTCTGCAGAATTTTCAGTAAACGATGGCATGCGGTTTGCTGAAACAAGAATTATTAGCGCGACGAAGGCCCTGTGGCCGTATGCCATTGTTGGGTGAACATTAATCAGATACAGAGTGTTTTAGATTGTATGGTGTAATGAGTAAATAACGTCTTAGGAAGTTTATTTGTAGTTTAGGATTGAAATATGTACTTAATTATATTGCTCATCACCAAATATAAGAATCTTAGAAAGGTATTTTATATTTGATACAGAAGCCAATAAATGCATGTAAGCTTTATAGTGCCAAACTAGACACCTTGGGGTTGCCTTTTTTTATTTTCCTTATTGAACTAAATACAATAGAAATAAATAAAAATAATAAAAACAACTAATTATATTAAGTAGTCCTGCTAATTAGAATGAATATGTTATATTTTATGAGGAGGTAAATGGGTCGGATCCGTCGAGGGGCGTTTTCTTTTTAGCCGTTCGATGCCGTGTGACTTCAATAAATTCTTGCCCAAATTAGGATGGTTTTGTACTCTGCTCTTATATTTTTGACTAATTAATTTAATTTCTTCATTAATGGCGTTTATGTTTAGGTCTTGATGGACTAACTGATGGCGTTTAGTATTTGTTTCAAAAATTTGTTTTGGAATCTTTGTATAATTGCAATATTAGATTTACGCGCTGTTCCTTGGGGATTGTCTATCAGACTTCAATCCACTAATCCCACTTTGAACTGTTTTTAAGCAAATAACCTGATGGAGATCACGATGATTGATTACATATTAAGCGGACTGTAAATCATAAATCTATAAATATCCCGTCACCATAAGAAAAGTGAATAAACACTATTTGCTTCACCATATATATTGATCTTCAAACTACAACCTGCTTTCTCATTACTTTTGATAGTCTCTCAGTTATTATATGGTACAGAGTATTTATATGCATATATTCACACTCTCTACACTGAAAGGTCCTAGGTTAAATTGAAAAAGACCTGGTCAAACCTGACCATAACCTTATTATTAGTTTTGATTCAAAATAAATTATTTTTTTATTGAGCTATTTGAATTTAAGTTCCTTTTCAACTAATCACAATAAATTCATCTCATATATTTCTTCTGTTCTATCGTTTAAAACATAAAAATAGCTCAGTTTGTTTGATAACCCAAGTTTGTTTTTAATTCCAGTTTTCCAACTAATTCCAGTTGTATATATGCTGAAACCCACTACTTTTACATCTCAACTAATCTGCAACATAAACTTGTACTCCACGCACATCCATTATATAAATATATTTTAGAGTTGAAATGAGTTTAGAGAAGTCAGGAAAGTATTATATTTACACGTGCAAAAAGTTGGCGAACATAAACTTTCACGCGGCATAGTCAGAAAACGGCCTCATTTTACTCCCTCTGGCGTAACTCCAAGAACTGCAAACACTTTACAAAACGGACATGTGAGGGGGCACACGAATGTACATTTTAAAAGCAGCCCGCAAAGGCTTCTCTACACTGGCCGTAATTAGAAATCCTCAGTTCAAATATTTCTCCGCCGAGAGGAACTCCTAGTCGAGTTTTTTTTGAGTCGACCTCCACCGTCTGCTTTTACTATCGCCATGCAATGCTTTCAAAAGAATTTCAGATGATTCGGTTAAAGGAATATGGAGAACGTATTTTTGAAAGAGCAACTCCCTATAAATAGATTTTACCGTAGGCTACCGTAGTACATGTACATCAGTAGGATGCCTAGTATCAGTAAAAACTGTTTAATTTTCTATTTTTCTATAATCTGTAAAAACTGTTTATCTTTCTTTAATTTTTTGAAACATATGTTCAAATATATTCTGCGTTTCAGTTAGACACATTGTCAGTGATATCTCTAACGTCTTGAAGGACAAGCTTAACCTTTCATAAAAAGAATCCCATTTGCTAATTTTATGTTTTCTCGACGTTTCAAGCCTTTCTAAATCGAATGAGACACGCACACATATATATATATATATATATATATATATATATAAGACTATTTCCAACAAGAAAGCTGTGGAGCAAAACGAAATGAAGCAGTTCATCAAGATATAAATGTATCCATGTGGCATAGATATATTATCAAATGATTTAAATTTAAATTTGTATCCTATTTCAGATACATAAATTCTGACTGCACATACAGAATAAATTACTTATGAAACATAACTTGCTGTTCAGGATGAATATATGTGCAGATACAATTTGCACGGTTCGCTATTTCGAAATGCGTCCGCCGTTTGATAGCAGAATTATTCATTCGTATGTGCTATTAGATAACAAAACATCAGAGAAACGTGCACCTGAAAAATTGTTTTGATTTTACGCCTATGGTTTGTATTTTTGCTCGTTTCTGATGATAGTGGTGTAATGAAAACATTGCTAAATACGGCTAAAAAACGTTTTCGGCTGAAGTTTTGCCTTTGCCATGTTTGTATCATATTTTGCTGATAACCCGGATAAAAAAATTAATGATCGTTGACTCGAGGATTGTACTATGTATCATTTTACTTAGTTGATAAATCATTTAAAAAAAATGATGACTGTATTCAAATATTGTAAACTGAACTACCATGCTTGAAAATAACAGAACTAACAATGAAAAAAAAATACTTTAGTCAAATACTTGACAATGTGGGCATTTATCTCCTGATTGCGATGTCGCCAGATTTAAGGCCATGACTTATTACATATCATTTCTCCTCTAGTTTGAACTAGTATTGGTAGATAAATCGACTCTTTCCTTGTTTTTAAAATAATGGTGGTAGACCTATTTCCTGCAGAACTTTACGACCCGCTCTACCCTAACTTTGAATACAGACAATGCAAAATTTAATTTATATTACAATATTTCACCCATGCACCGATAATACATTTTACCATTCTGTTCAAATCCAATATGAATATTTTAAAAATTCATCCAAGGTTTTTAAAATAATGGTGGTAACTAGGGAATGCAATACCGGTATACCGGTATATCGAATTACCGGTAAACCGCCCGATTTGTCGGCGGTATTTTTACCGGTGTTTACCCCAAAAATACCGGTATTTTCGGTATTTTTACATAAGCGCTATTTGATACATAATACACTAAATTTTAAATTTCTCGGAACAACTTTATCTTTAAATTCCATAGTCGCATAAACAGCTATCTCTTCAAGTGATTCTATAAGATAAACAAATGTCAAATATTATCTCAACTCGTCATTAAACTGAATATTTATTGCTTTACTAAGGGCTTCATATGTGTTACAATAAATAGAATTGGACTGATAGATAATGGTGTTTGTTTCATCTTATGTAAAAATCAACAGTTTGTTAAGTGATATTTGCGCCAAAATATTTTATATCATACAGATTATCTCTGCGTAATCTTTATTTTTTCTAACTTTATACATAATAATTATGATAATTAGTAAATATTTTTGCTTCTTATTACAATTATAAAATATTATTTTTCTAAAACGTTTCGAAGTTTAAAAATACTATAAAGCATCACATTGTTTTAAATAACAGTACTCAACAATTATAGTAACTTATGATTTATCTCGAGTATCCGATCTTAAATTAGTGTAGAAATTGGAGATTATGCTAATTTAACACATTGGATACATACAATACAGTTTATTATAATAATGTAATTATGTGATATGATCTTTTATGAGTTTTTAGTCTTTCTTGCTCATAAGTTTTATTTTGGTGAAAAATACTCATACTCAGTGATAATGAATTAATTAAATTGGATATAATTTTGTTAAATTATTATTTAAAAAAATAAACTTATTGTTTTATTTTATTGTTTTTATTGTTTAGTTGAATATAGTTGTAGTTGTATATACATTTTTTTATATTTGGACTAGTAACTTTCAATTTTGTTTACGTTTGCTTAAGATAATAAAAATACCGGTAATTTACCAGTATTCCGGTTTTAGAATAAAAAATTACCGAAATACCGGTATTGAAATTTCCCATCGGTATTGCATTCCCCAGTGGTAACCCTATTTCCTGCGGAACTTTAAGCCGCTTTACCCTAACTTTGAATAGACAATGTAAAATTTACTTTATATCACAATATTTCACCTATGCGCTGAATATACATTTTACCATTCTGTTCAAACCCAGTATGAATATTTTGAAAATTCATCCAAGGTTTTATATAGCGGAACATTCTGTCAAATAAAGTCGTTTAAGATAGCCGATCGGTCTGCTTGAAATAATGGCGCGCGTCGTATGAAGTGTTAACGTCGCCCGCCACCGCACTGCCAAAGCATTTTCCAGCCAACTCGACGGTTATAAAGCACGGTGTCATCGCGGAACTTTTGAACTAGTTATTGTGTCAGTTAAATTTCTTTAACGAAAGTTTATGACGGAAAAAACTGCATTCGTTCTTGTACAATCATGATAATAATAATTAAATTTGAATTATACAGTTTTTTTTATTTACTTCAATCAGAATTCGTCTATTATTATATAGACATGTAGGGGCCAATTCTCGGATGCAATAGAAATGTTATAGTAATGCTCTGTTCAAAGTCTTATCTTTGTATGAGTTGGCGTTCCACACATGAATCTAACTTCAAAAACGCGCCAACGTCAAATAACAATTTCATAATAAGTGCAACTTTCTTTAGCTTATTAACTTCCTAGGGTAAGTTATTGTAATGGGCCGAAAATCGAAACTGAAATTTTTTACATTTCTCGACGTTTTGAAGGTTTCTGAACAGTTTGGCATACCTCAGAAAAAATGGATGTGTGTGTGTGTATGTATGTATGGATACAATTTTTAGTCTACGTTTTCGGCGCACGGATCAACCGATTTGAATGGTTAAAGAAACATTCGATTCCTATTGATAGGGAGATGTGCTGATGTTTTTTGCAGGTCGAGCCGTTACGGAGATACATAGCAAAGGGTGAAAAAATAGAAATCGAGTTTTTGAGTGAATGGAGCATCCGATTTGAATGATCTAAAAAACATTCAATTTGTAATGATTGGGAGAAATGATTATTAGTTTTTGGCAATGGCAGGCCCAGCCACTTCGAAGATAAAGAACTAAATGTGCAAAAAATGGCAGTTTCTGAGAGAACTAAGCGTCCAATTTAAATGATTCAAAGAACTTTCAGCTTGTTTTAACAAAATAATTGATTTTGGAAAAAAAATTGTATCATTTTTTTTTTTTTAGTTTTTTTAGATTGTATTTATAATTCTGACCAAAGTTCTAATATTCTTTAAACAAATAATTTTAACTTTGCAGTTCAGTCAGTTATATAATTGTTATAAATTTTAGACAATGTTACAATATTTATAATAATCTATTTGAAAACATTCAGTATTCCTCGAACATTTCGTTACGGTACGGGAAGTTCCAGCAATTTGCCTTAAGGCACGATGCCATACACCCCACTAGTTTAGATATAGTATTCAACTGTTTTTTTTTCAAAAATAAAATTTTTGCTTTCCATTAGGAAATCCAATTGATGTTTTTCAAACATACTTATAATATCAGTGATTGTACAGATTTAATTGATTTCCTTAACATTTCGAGAAAACGTCGGAAAAAGTAAAAAAAATCGGCTCACATACACACAAACTTTCCAATTGGTAAAAAACAAACTACTTCGAAAGTTAATGAATTAATTTAGTATGTTTGTGCTAAGAAAGTTTATATTATTGCAAAAAAACTTTTCTATAGTATTTTTCCATTATTATATTGGGTCGACTAGTGCAAAAGCCGTCAGGGCCTTCGTCGCCGCCACCGCCGCCGCCTTCAGGGAAATGAGATTGAGGTTACAGAACCAATGACTCCTAACAGCCCGCGCCGCGTTCCAAACCGACTCGTGAGCTTTTCGCCTCATTCAATACACTACAGGACATGTCGTACTGCGAATGAGCCAAATCATAAAGTCCTCGTGAGAGGACTTCATTTTATTATGTCACACTTCCGGTCATATTCACAGATTCATTCGATTTTCAGCGAAACCGCTGCTTTTCGAAACGCCTTATTTGATCTAGATTTCGAAAGAACTGGTTCAGAGAAGTTACTACTAGATTAATGCGCACCAGCTATATTGAAAAATTCTTAGAAAATATTTTTTTAATATTTTGAACAGCAATCAGAACTTAAGAGTCCTGTCAACTGTCGTGCTAATCAGACTTAATAAAAGTCGGTTCTACAGATGGCAAATCTAAACAGTTGTTCCATCTCTGTTTGATAAATTTTTTATTACAAATTCTGAAATAGGGAGAATATTTTATTGATGCACCAATGCCGGATCAGGGCTATTTTTAACTTCCCGTAGGGCAAGTTATAGTAATCGCTAAAAAATCGAAAATGAAAATTTTTATAGATCTTTACGTTTCAAAAACTTCTGAATATTTTGGCATGCCTTAGAAAAAATTGATGTATGTATGTATGTGTGTGTGTGTGTGCGTGTATGTATGTATGTTCGGGTAAAAATTTTCGTCGACAATTTCGGGAACACGGATCAACCGATTCGAATAATTCAAAAGGCATTCGATTCGTATTGATAAGGAGACGTGCTGATTAGTTTTGGCGAAGGCAGGTCTAGATGTTCCGAAGATACGGGGCAAAAAGTGCCGCCGAAAACGGTAACTCAGTTTTAAGAGAACGGAGCATCCGATTTGAATAGTTCAAAAAACATTTTATTGTATTGACTAAATGAAGAACTGTTCAAATTTTTGGAAGAGCAGGTCCAACGACTTTAGAGATATGGAGAAAAAAGTAAAAAAATGAGTCATTTGGCGGTCAAAAATGAACATTAGACATATGTACATAGTATTATCAGATATTTTATAGAGATTTTAACAATAAGTATAAATTTTGTTTACATTCCTATGGATTCCGTACCAATGTTTACGCGTTAGACGGCGACGCGGCGCTTACGCGCTTTGATATTTCGTCTTTATGCAGTTAAAGTAGTACGATTGCTTTGAAAAGAAGTTCAGAATTTTCAAAATATTTCAAAAAATATGATTTAGATAGAATGATTTAATATGGTTCGAAATTCTATTAAAAGTTTCAAATCATTGATCAACTTTTTTATGATTATTATTATAGATTATTTTTAATTACTCGAATTTTGAATTGCGGTACGGGGAGTTCCAGCAATTTGCCTTAAGGCACGATGCCCTAATTGCCTTAAGACAGAATTCCAATTACAGCTAGTTACTTGAAAATTTTAAGCTATTTATATTTTTAAGTGAAAACCTATGTCACTTCTGCTTGATAATGATCTGCTTCAAGCGGAATTGAACCCGGAACTTCTGACTCAATATTAGTTTGCTTAATGATATCGATCGTGTTATAAAAGAATCAATTCTTTTTAAAATGAATAATATTTGATATCAAAGATAAGAAGTGTCAGGATACCGTAGATTAAATATAAATACTTTAATTCTTTATTATTTGTTATTTGAATTATCAATACTACAAGAACAGAATAATGTACAAGTGAAAAGTAACTTGATCATGGAAAATCTCTCTCATAGTAAGTTTCGTATGACTGAATACATGGCTGATACGACGCGTGTGCTGCACCGCTTTTCACATCCATAAGTTTAATTTTATTTGCTCGATCATTGGCTGTTTTCTGCAGAGTTGCGACGAGATCTGGAAACGGTGAAATTGTTTCTTCGAAATCTTCACGATCTAAGCGATAAAGGCTGCAGTTTTCCACGGCGACTACGCAAGCCGTCCGAGTATCTGAGCTACCCAGAAGACCTATTTCGCCGAAGAAATCGCCGTCGTGCATGTGACACACTTCGTGGCCGCCGGGAGAATACACGGCGACCGTACCGGCGGCTATGAAATAGATACTGTCAGCTTCGTCCCCGGAACGAAATATTACCTTGGAAAAAGATTTATTAAACCTAGATACAAATATTTTAATTTTAATATAGCCTCTCAATTTTCATCAATATATACCTCATTAGTTGTGTAGATTTCATTTCGTAGGCGCAAAACAACCTGCTGCAATAGGGCGTACGGCATTTTCCGAAATAGAACTACATTTTTTAATATCAATCGGCAATTATTCATTATGAGATCTTGATGAAGTTGTCCAGATGTTGAACTGATGATTTCGTCTTCGTGAAAATAGAACTTATTAAACCGGTATGCGTAGTATCGCCTCATTCTCGTTTTTATATACTCAGGCAATTTCTTGTAACTCATGTAATATTCCAATTGACTGACCATACTTTCATATTCTATAGTGGCCGAATCTCTGCCTAAATTTAACCTCAAGACGTGAGCTAGAGCTATCAGGATAAGCGTTCGGTCAAGAATAACTGCTATTGCTCCAAATTTGTGTTATGAAAAAGGACAGAGTCCACGTTTTCTTTGAAGCTAGAAGTAACACTTTCAGAGCTCAATGTCCTATAAATGTGTGCAAGAAAAGTTCACTGACAGATGTTTCAAACATGTTATTTTTACCTGTCACGGTATTTGAATATGTAAAAGCAAATAAGCAAGATAACCAAATCACACAGTACACAATCCAAATCATCATTAGAAACACTGTTCTACAATAGCTATCTAGTTCTATCGTCACACTAAGTTCTCGATAAATGTGTTGCACATTTACAAATCGAAAAGAAGTCAAAATATTTAGGTAACAGACTAAATTATAGGTATATAAATACCAACTGTCAGTAACAGGTATTTCCATATATAAATGTATAAATAGAAAGCTGGAAAGTATGGCACAGTCACTGGCAAAATCCAGAAAAAATTGGTTTTCAAATAATTTAAGAAAATCTTACGACGCTGAAAGTTGAACGTAAAATTTTCATAAAACCCAACTATAAACCGCAGAAAGAGATCAATCACACATAAAGCATCAGCTACATAAGATAATGCTAATATTACCAAATTTGCGCATCAGCAGGTTCTAATAAATAGTAATGTATTGGATTAGTCAAGCTACCAACGGATACCAACAGAATATAAATCCGTTGCCAGAATGCATATAATTGACTTAATGGATGAATGGCAAGTGTCGCAAACGTTTGTACCGATACTTTTCTTCATCAATCGCATGTTGACTTCTTAAATATTGTCTGGTCAAAGGACTTGAACTATCGACATTGATGACACGCCTCCATGCACGTAAAATTTATTACACATTCCTGTTTTCGAAGTTCCTCTATTTCTTCTGCAGGTAATTGGAACTCACAAACATGACCGTAGGCTCGAAATCTCGTGTCGAGAAACTCAGTATTTTTCTGCGACATAATAATAGATACTTCTTATAATATACACTTTTCTCACTTTCACTAATTTATAATATTATTCATTTGTTTACTATCTAAGAGAAATAAATGAGCATCGATAAAGGAGGTATTTTGCATCATAGATATTTGCATAGATAAACAAGTATATGGATATTTGCAATAAACGATTGAAGTTTAGATATTTCTGACTTTTATAATATACAGCTACAAAAATGTTAAGTATTCCAAACTCATCTTCAGAATCTGTAGAATCCATTACTATAATGAGTTCATTAACTAAATCTATATTTACGTAAGAATTGAATAATATTCATATTCATATATTAGTAGATAAACTCATTATATATTGGGTAAACTATTCAATAAATCCACTTTGGTATATTCACACATACTACAAAGATAAGTTCAAAAATAGAAGAACATGATTTTTTTATTAAAAAAATGAAAGCCACGTCAACTAACTAATACTTTCTTTGAGAAAATTGAGAAAATGTTTGCCAGGCGACCTCAAACAAAACAAAAGACTTCTGTTTCTGGGGTGATATCAAGTTTTTTTTATATTTAACCATATATTTTTCTGTTTATTCGACGAAATAGCTCATGAGATCAAACTATATTTTGACTTATTTTCTGGAAAAGCAAAAAATATTAATCCCACCGTAATGTGATTCTGTACTTGGAAGCATTTACGACTTCAAATTTAATATTTCTATATATAAGGTTGTATTAAGAATACATGCATTAAACATTTAACAATTGAAAAAAGATAGTTTTTAACAAATGATTTGCATATATTGTGTGTATTAATAACAATTTGTCAAGCACTCCCATCGCTCATGCGCCTATTTTGCACAGCGCGTGTTATCTGCGGCCCGCGAGAGACTCTCGGGTCAGTTGTCATGCGACGCGCGCGGATCTTGCATGATATTCGCGACGTTCGGAAAATTAATTTTCCGTAAATTATTTTCGAAAAATAATTTTTTCGTTAATTCAAAAATAAATCATGTTCCAAAAACTATCTACATATTAATGAAATATGACTTCACTATGATCTTTTTCCATGAAATTGTGTACTGCTGCTGCGATAACTGTGCTCGTTTAATTTAAATTTGATAAAGATCAAAGTTATTTAAATTGATATATGTTCTTATTTTTACAAAATTATGCTATGTATCTATAAACTATGTTTAACCATAAATATATTTGTGAAGGTTTTTAAATAGTGTAAAGAGAAGTTGACTCAGATTGTAACATCAGGAAGTGATAGTTTATGTGCAAGAATTAATCATGAAGGGAAGCTAATATGGGATCAAATCATAAGGTAAAATTTATAATAAAATTATTTAGCTTATATATATATATATATATATATATATATATATCATTAGGATTTTTTGAGTATTTTTTGTTCGACGTTGAAACATAATAAAATGAATAAAACAGCCAATGCGTCGAATGTAGAAAGTTTATTTTAATTTTTTATACGTTTCGAGACTAAATGTGTCTCATCATTCAGCTAAAAGAAATTTACATTATAAAGAAAAAGTTTAAAAAAAATAAATTTATACATTAGAAAAATTAATTATATATATGAATTATATATATATATATTATTATATATATATATATATATATGAATTTTTTTATTGACTAAATTTTAGTTATAAAATTTAATTATTTCAAGCCGTTATTCTAAGTAAATTCATTAAATTCTAATTGAATATACTTGTTACATAATGTTTACCACTATTCTTCAAAATATCCAGTCTTAAATTTAATAATAATTACCATAAATTTCAATAACTTATAATTTTTTATATAATATGCTGATAATAATGCCAATTCAAGTCATAGCCAGTATTATGCATTAAACTCTGAATTCGTAGTAAATTAAGAAAAATACCCAAATCAATAATCTATTTTGACTAATTAATTGAAATTTTCACGTAATAATTTCACATAATTTTTCATTCAAATTAATGAATATTTCGGGTTTGGGGCAAAACTCTTCAAAACAAAATAATTGGAATCAATAAAAATTAAACTAAAAATTTCACATTAAACCTCGTTTCTAATTACGTTCTATAAAATATGGTATTTATTTGAAATTAAAAAACATCTGTGTCTCATGAATCTGCTAAATTAATCAAACTCTGCATATCAAGCAGGGAGAAAATTCTATTGGTTTGTTAATGTAATTGTTTAGTATTTTCCTGAACTGAAAAAAAAATAGATAAAAATAATTACTTTCCAAATATTAATTAACGATCAATTACAGTATTAATGTTGCGTGCATATGATGTACTTTAAATTTATTGTTATCAATACATTGTATGTTATTTTCATAGATAAACAAGTATGTTTGGTTGGTTCTCAATATATTCGAATCTACTGATGAGGACACAAAATTGTGTGCCAAAATAACTTCAAAAATAAAAATGTTTTAAAAACTTTTTTTTAACTTAATTGCACTACAAAATTATATTCACATTCACTCACAAATCCACACACATACATGTATATATATATATATATAAATATAAAAGTACTTCCAACATTTTATAAAAGTTTCATTCAATTAAAAACATAATTCAAAGTTCATAATTATTACACAAAAGTTTTGTATCAAATATACAGCCAGGATAGAAATCCAAACAAACCATATTTCAAGTCACCGCTGCAACATGAAGATCCCCGAATAGTCTTTTTTAATTTATACAACACAAATTACCGGAGTTTTTGCACTCATTATAAAGCCGCGCAGTCCGGGCAAACGTTTTCCGGGCCGCATTTCATTGCGACACCCCGGAACTAAAGTAATATTGTCCTAAAACAAGCGTAATTAATTGAATAACTAGCGCAATAATTTCTAGCGGCGGCATCACGCGGCGCATAATATTACGCGGCCTCTTTTGCGAGAGATTATGATATAGGGGCAAAAATAACGCCAAACGCGCACTTTCATATAGGCATGACAATGGATTAACACGAGGGGCTTTTGTTAGATGAATGCCGGGCCCTTTAATTACCTACATACTCGTACAATTGCGCATAAATGACTGTTCGCGAATTATTCGAAACATTCGGTGCTCTCACACTGGGTTAACGTCACGAAATTACTAGGATAAATGGATAAATGTGATATAATTGAGTTTATTTTTTCCCCAAAAGTGGGGCGCATGGGATAACATTTTTTAATCCCCCACGGTTGGCTTTTAATTGCAGGTTAGGTTTGCCGAAACTGGGTAAAACTTATGTAGTACACGGCAATAAGCTTTATATATCTAACATTTTATACCAGTTTGCGGGGGTTGAAAAAATTAGTTAAACTTAAGGGAACTCTCTATACATCTTTACATGATACTAATGTAAATAATTTATTTGCATACATACGTTTTCATAAGACTATTTGTAAATTATTTTTTTGTCATACTCACAGTGAATTATGGGTAACACAAGAAATTGGATAAATGTGATAGGATAGGGCCAGACACCAAAGCCCAATTAGACTTTGAGCAATTATATTGTAACCTAATTATATCACTAAAAATAACACATATCAAACAAAGAATTATTTGACTAAACTGAGTAAAAATCTTTTTTTTTGCTGTATTTCAAAAATTTGGAACCTGGTTAATTTTACCCCATAAGCGTAGTAAAATGGAACAGCTGAGGCAATGAGATACAATGTTTAATTTTTAATTTCAAAGAGATTTTACGAAATAACAGCTACTAATGCTAAATATAAATTTTATGGATACATTTTTTTTATAGACTCTATATAAAATTGACCTGGTATTTTGTCGGAAATATTAACCAGCAGAGTTAGAATAAATATTTATTTGAATTGTCTCTTGTGAAAGTGCTTTTGTCAACTTTATTTATTTTTTTATTTTCAATTAATTACTGTTTATACCTTTCTCAGGATAAAGGCTCAAATAATCCTGTTTACTCCAGCCAAATGTAAGATTTTGTGAAAGAATTTTATATTTTCTTAACTTTTCTTATTTTAGAGATATCAGTGATGGACCGTTTTAACCCGCGGGACATATATAATATTTTCTAATCCAGTTCGTGACCGACTGGGTAAATCTAATGTAGTGCAAGAAGAAGAATATGATTTGATATATCTCATATTTCATATCAAAATAATGTACATAAAATTTGAACATAAATCAGACTTAAAAGTGATAATAAAAAGCATAATGAATCAGCTATATAAAATATAGAACTGAGAAACATAAAACCATAAAGTGTATACATCAATTCATCAAGATACAATAGCTTGCATCCCTAATACGTCCAACAGACATGTATTTCAACTCAATTCAATCAACTAATAATACTGTCGGTTATTTATAGTTATATAGTTTTAACTTAAAATCAACTTAATTGCCTTTTAGTAAATTAGTGAAATTTGTTGAAAGTTTAAGAATAAACGCAACTTTTGCACTGCACCAATATTTATAGTCATATAGTTTCAACTTAAAATCAACTTAATTGTGTATTAGTAAATTTGTTAAATTTGTTGAAAATTTAAGAATAAATGCCACTTTTGCACTGTACAAAAACAATTTTTTAATGATCTATAGTTTGTTTGAAAATCAATAAATTATCAGCTCTAAGTGTTCATGCTGGTCAACCCTACTCCTGCTATACAATTCGAATCCACTTGATTCGAAATATATTACCGGGGTCCATAAATTAAATGCGCCGCCCGTCAGATATATCTAGGATCTAGGCATTTGCAAAACTAGCAAGTCCGTGGCTTTGCTTCCACAATTGAACAGAGCAGCAAACCTCATTCGCCCTCATTCGAAATTCGGCCGTGTGTTTTATTGTCTGCACGACTTGCTCCGACCATTCGAATGATGCATGAAAATCGTACACGGATTTATGGTTATGAGATGTAGGTTTAGCATCCGATCAGTAGAACAAAAAGCAGATGCAGATGCATTTGTCAAAAGGTATAATTTGATTCATAGTTATATTTACTGATTCATGGTGTTTACACGTGAGGTGTGCCAGTTGACACACAAACAAATGGTGATAACAATTAATGAAATATATTTTAATAAATATAAATGTATACTCGTACATTTGAATTTATCATATTATTCGACAGAGATAATTAATACGTTTCGGATTAAACTTCTCCTTGATCTGCGATAGATTCCGCACACGTCATGAGTCATCCTATTTATCCGATTCGACTTTTTCGTTTTAGCGCAAGTCACGCCGATCTCATTCCACTTATCAGCTTGGACAATTTTTTGTCGATAGAATCGTATCTGTTTTATCCTAACCAATATCTTTTGTCTCTGCATATAATGAAGCGTCGTGTAAAGATCATGCATACGTATATTCTACGTGTTTGCGCGCGAACCTCATCAAGTTTTACCGTAAGAGCTTTTACGAACTCATTCGCCCGCCGCCGTGTAAAGCGGTAAAAGGAGGTCGGTTAGCAAACAAAACGATCCTACATTGTTTGTTCTATTTATACCTGGCGAATTGCTGATGCAGTGAACCCGAAAAATTATGCAACTCGGCACTTGTACGAGAAAATTGTGCAAAGGATGACATTGCCAGCTATTTGCATTTTTATGATTGCATCGCGCCACTCGTCGACCACAGCCAACCGTCGGTGGTTGCGGGTGAGAGCGACAAATTAAGATTATTAAGAATTGAAATGCAGGCCATACATTGTCAGATATTGTTGACGGCCGAATTTTTTACACACACAATTTATATCATATTTTTTTTAACTCGTTTTATTTAGCAATCAGAAATACATAAAGATTCCTATGAGCTAAAATGACAATGTAAGAGCGATGCCTAAGAAGAGCTCCAATGAGATCTTCTCAGGTTAATAATTACTATAATAATATTATATTAGACCTAATCTAAGACTAAGTCTGAAGGCCATTGTCGTTTCAATCTCCTTGTACCATAAGGTACAAGGTATATCATATTTATGAACATTTTTTATTGACTTGCTTAACTTTTCGTAGGGTAAATTATAGTAATCGCAAAAAATCGAAAATGAAATTTTTTATATAAATTTATGTTTCACAGGTTTCTAAACATTTTGACATACCTTTCAAAAAATGGTTCTATGTGTATATGGTTCGATTCGTATTGATAAGGAGGCGTGGTGATTAGTTTTTGGCAAAGGCAGGTCTGGCCGTTTTGGAGATACGGCCGTTTTGGAGATACCCAACACAATTGCTTTAAAAAATGTTTAAAATTTCCAATATATTCCAAAATATAAACAAAATATTTTTTTGAAAGAAGACATTTTTTTGGTGTTTTATTTTATTACATATACACAAGCTAGCGGCTTATTGGATCTTAAACGATATTAAAATATTTTAAGCCTCAATATATTTATTGAATTATATTTTATTTTATCTATATTTGAAAATGTGCTCTAAAAGTATCTAGCAATCCTGTTTTAAAGTTTTACGCTATATTTTATCCAAAAATACTTGCACTCTATACCAACTATCCAACTGCAATATATTACTACAGCGCAATATAACACAGCAGACAATAGTTAAATCAGTATCATCTTCCGGCGATCGGACGCAATAACTGTATCCGGAGTCGACGTCGAGACTACGACGAATTATTTCCTGAAATCACAAGGAAAGAGGTCGCTGGTCAACTCATATTGCCTCTCATGGCTTTATTTTTCTTAAATTTTTGCAGTTTTAAATTGACATCCGCCGGTAGACGTGAGAACACGAAACCGCAACTATGAGTAAAGGCCGCTCTTTCGCGGCAGAACGCTTCAAAAAGCTTTCATCCTGACGCTGGCAGACGCCACATCAAAAGCTCACGTATCAAAGAACATCAAAAGAAAATCGATGCATAGAACAAGATAAAATCAAATATGCTGTAAATTTATTTAGCTATTACTTCGTTTTTTTACACTGATCAGATAAAACATTGAACGACCATATTAATTATATAATAGAGCTATGCAATATCAAACTTTGTAAATCAAGTATTTCAAACCTCAGTGTGAAAAATAAAATAGAATAATTTTATGGTTTAGTTAAACTCAAATTCAATAATAATAATAATTCAATAATTTTAATACTTTTGTTTTTCCACTATTCTTTGCTCAATATTTAAATAAACAATACTCCTTTCAAATTCCCAAGAAATGAGAAGAAAACTGACTCCAGACTTCATATTTCATTCATAATGTTTTCTTTGTCATGAACACAAAGTTCATTTTTTAATTTTCTATTAATATACAAAACTTATATTATTTACGATCTAGATCTTTCACGACAAGAATATCTGATACGTTTCAGCGATAGTATTTACATAATCTTCCATTCTAAAAGAAAATACTAAGTAGGGCTTGGATGAAAGAGTCAGTGAATAATTTGAATATAAAATGATAGAGAATTTACTTATATAAAAAAACAGTAATAATAATCTGATAAATAATATATTATTAACTTACTTTTATTAGATGATTCTTTTGTAATAATAAATTGATGTTAACGAAAAAATTAAATGCTCATTCTGTATTAGGCAATAACTTAACTTTATATAACTTTTCTTTGAAGTTGTTGACAAAGCTATACAATTGACCCAATTATAAAAAATCAATCATTCGATTTTTCATTGCCATATTAACGTGTATTCACGTAAATTAATATAAGTACATATAAATTTATTCAAATAATTTCAAATAGCCATTTAATGAATGTAGTATTCAAAATAAATTCTAACAGCCTTTGTCACAGATGTAGCCAATTATGTCAGTGGCTATTTATTTAAGACCGGGTATTATTTTTATATTATCCCGTGTCTGGTCTGGAAAATCCAAGAAAAAAGCGGGTATTACTTTCAAATCATATTTTATGGAATCTCATCTTGGTCTAGAACGAGATTCGCCTTTTCTTGTTTTTCCGACCGAACATTGCGTGTCGTTATTAATAGTTGCACCATAATACATTTGCACTACTAGAATAAAACTAGAGCTGATAATGGTAATATACTATAATAAATTTTAAATTATAATATTTAGTTGAAACTCAAATTAACTCTTCATATAAAGATCCGTGCAAAAATTCTATTATTTTTGCATATGACAGGTAAAACATATAATTCATATCATAATCTAGGCATTTCGCAGAAACGGAGAGCAAAGGGTTTGAAAAAAAAATTCTTTGAGGAATTTGGAAAAAATGTCTAAATGGAGTTACAATTCATTGATAAGTGTCCGGGTATGAAAGGTTCGAATAATGGTCCTTAAGTGAGAGGGAGCGAATGGATCATCCGATTAGATTGATTCAAAAAATATCTGCTGGTGTTACGGAGTGAAGATATGTGAATACATGTTTGAAGTTATTTTGGTACTTATAACAATCAAATGTTGTCCAGCTCTCCGATAGTTTCGCAACGGATCCGGAGACAGAATGTCAGAAAACTAATCCCATTTTCGCATAAAAGATGAGATTTAGTGGAGGCGCGCGAATGGCGACAGGTTAATCCCGCGAATGCAAACATAATCTGTTTATATTTAATTTCGTTTATGCATGGCTTTATAAAGTGCCTGTGACAACGTTTACAGCACGATTCTCTGTTTGCTATTTGCTAGAAAAAGATATTTTTTGTTTACACGAAGCCACTCGACAAACAGAAAAATGGACGTGGTAATAACTGAATTATGACACAAATGAGATTCAGTCGAAAAGCCATATAAAAAAAGAAACATTTGATTAAACTCATCAGAACATTTTTTCAAATAAAAATAAAAACATTGCTAAAATCTAGAATTTTTAGAAGTTCGTTAAAAGCCAAGAAGATAAGAAGGGAATTCTATTTACAACAAACATTGCTTGAGTTATAGAGAAATAATAAATTGCGTTCAAAACTTCCTCTCTAACTCGAAACTTGTCTCGTAGACCGATTGAAGTCCATTCTAATAAATATGAAAATATATTCTCCGACTACCTACATTTAAAAAGTTCCTTTTATTTAGAACTTCCGTAAAGTAGTATAAATCAAATTCGATTAGACATGAACTAGTTGATATAAGAACGTTAACACCACCGGTCGGCCTCAATATTATAGTTTGAAAAGTTAGTGGCAGTAGTTATCTGGAATCTTTCGTCTGATCTTAATGTCAAAAGATCGATCGTTGATAAAGTTCGTTATTTAATGCCTTACTTTGCCAATTCTGCGTGAATTATTAAGGAAGCATTCGAACTTCAGAAGTGAAAAAATATTCTCACTGTTTTCGATACTGCCGAAGTAATAAAACTAAGTGTTCCTGATTGGGAGGAAAAAACTTATCTGATATCTAGTAGTTGGATCAGGAGAATATTAATATAATATTAGGAATAAATAAAAAAAAATACAAAATACTAAAACTAATGTCAAGCTGGCCGATGAAGGTATCAAGACCAAAGCTTATGAAATTGCCTAATGGCTATGTAGCCAACTATCGAAAAAACTTTTACAAATCTTCTATCTACTTAAAATAATATTTCAAGTATTGTATTGCAATAATATTACCATCAATGATGTTATTAAAAAATCTTCATCCTAATTCATTTCTCCTGCGGCATTTGACCTCGCCTTATATATTTATCAATATTTTCCTTTCGTTCCATCTTTTTTCTCGTGTTCAAATTAAGATAAGCCATATTTGATATGTGCGTATATTGTATTTTTTGGGCGCGTGTTCAGTCTTTATCTCGTTCATAATGTAGAAATTCGTTAACGAACCCACTTTATCTTCGGCGCGTTATTAAAGCGAGATTTCGTCCGGGCCCGGGCTCTGCGTCAAAATTATTCCTCTATTTTCTTTACGGCAAACTGACTAACCAACCGACTGATGTTGGTGTCTAGAACTTCAGAAAATGATGGCAGAAAAGAAAATTACAGGAGATACATCTGTTACGACTCACACGGCGGCGGATTGTACGCCAATATGACGGCGGCGCCGCGTGTGCGGCGAGAGCTTTCTCTCTCAACTACATGACGACCACGTAGTTTCATATAATGATTGCTGTTTCGTGATGGAAACCGAGAGTAATAAATTTATTCGAAAGGATAAAGAACAATATTTGGACAATAGAACAATTTAAATGCAAATTTATTAGTTACAACATTTTTGTAAAGGCTTGTTTCCATACAGGGCCCAACCTGGAGTTTACATAATTTTGATACCATTTTATAGGAATTTTCGAAAAATTATACAAGTTTTCAACTTTCTAGCTTATCATTCGGCCGAGATATCATTGCAACACGTGAAAGTGGCTCCTTTTTTCAAAGTCACTTTTTGTCAGAAATATGAAAAATATCGAAAAAATATAAACGCAATTCTATTCACACTGATCTTGTCTCTGTTGTTCATAACAAGTAATAAAATAATGTAATAACAAAAAATAAATAAAGCCACTGTTTCTCATAATTTTCATATTTACATATATCAGTGATATGATTTGGATTTGCATTATCATATTATCAAAAAATTATATGAAGATGATATACCAATTTGCATTATCATATTATCAAAAAATTATATGAAGATGATATATCACTATATGGTAGAAAAATTGCACGTAAGGAGCATTAGAGGATCAAAAATGGGCATCTGACTTATTGACTTCAAATTATATCGAGTATAATGAATGTAATTATACATTATTATAAAATATTCAGGTTAGCATGATAACATTATCGATAGTCACATATTAAGAGTAAAACACTAATGACAAGTACAAAAACTAAAAAAAAAATAAAAGTTGTCAACACTTGCCATTCGAAGGCATAAAAAATAGTATTGAAAAGGTGTCCTTACGACCTTAGGATCTATCTTGAAAAAAAAAATATCACTAGGTTAAAAGTCGGGGCTAAAAATCCAATTTTTTTAAAAAAATGGGGCAATTATGTCATTTTTGACTGAGGTCTTAAAAATGTTATTTACGATTACGAATCCAAAGTTTAAATGAATAAAATAAATAAAAATTGACCACAACCACCAAAAAATGGTCATATTTTCACTAAAGCTCTAGGTTGTAACTAAAAATCTCATAACTCTTAAACTATTTGAGATATTTTTTCATAATATTTTTCATGACGATCACGATCAATAATATCCCTCCGCTTTGGCTTAACGTTGAGTTCTGGGGCACCCTGTGATGGGTGAATCGAGTTAAACTCAAATTAGATTCAGAGAAGAAGTAATGTGAGCGTTTTTCCCATTGGGACACCCTGTACTTATACATTCTTTTATTTGTTCACTGATTTTTATTTAGTACACTAAAATTTTAGAAATTATCTAATATTTGTCTCTCCCAGGATAATCCAGAAATTTGCCTTAAAGCGGAATTTCGCTGCTTTAATTCTCACTGGAAAATAAAAGCTTATAGAAAAATATCGAAGTTTTAATTGAAAACCATAAATACGTGTCTTTTTCCGCGTGCTTTCGTCGAAGTAACATTTGAATACAAGATTACCCCAAGCGAACATATGTATGCAACCTGTACCTACAACATATATATCGCATTCTCGTAGCACGGCTGGAGAATTAAGTTTATGTCTTAGAGCGCAGTTATCCTCCAAGAAGTTTATTTTCTGCTTTTAATTAGGAAAGCTCTATTCATATAAGACGCTATACACGTATAACTTTCACGACATATAAAATGATAATATCTAGCACATGCGCCCCCAACATTGCACTTGATTCGGAATTCTGAAAACAATTAAGTCCACATTTGCTGCGCGTACACTATTTGAATTTATACGATGTGTCCCGAATTTTGATTGTTTGGCCATCTGTTCTAAATATTAGCGATTCTGTATATGTGTCATAGATAGGTATTTATGATTTACATACCGAATAATAGCATTATGTAAGATTTGGTTGACTTAAACATAGGGAAACCGAGAAATGCGGGCGCAACAGTAACTGTGATTAATATCAGTTCCTAGTAAAATATTTGCATGCAAAAGAAAACTGTATGCAAAAATATCACTAATTTATGTAAAATTATACTAAATTAACTCGTTAATTTTATAATGAGTAGCATAGATTTTTTATGAAAATTAACCAGATTGGATCATGATTTTAAATATATAACATGTATTTAAAATGGAATGTTAGGTAAGCACAACAATATTGAAATTATTGGATATAAAATAAGTACACAAGGATAATTGTATATGAACATCAGAAGAGCTCAATGATATATTTTATACGATTTCAATCATAAAGAATGCAAATAGAAAAACGAGGAATAGTTTATTTATTTCACACGTTTTTTAATTAAGTTTTAATATTTATTTTAATCAATTTTATCTATCTCCCAGTTCAGTGTATACAAAATATTTCAATATTATTTTATGGGTGAATTTTGTCATCAGCTACGTCTGCTGAATTTCTAATATTTTGAAAGAAAAATGCGCGAAAAGATATTGCTTGTCAGGATTGAAATTGGAAATATCTAATTTGCATCCTCTACTTAATTCTTAAAAGTGAATCTAACGATTCCTATAAGTGATTATTTTGCTTCCATCATATTTCCGTTTTCAATAACAAGATGCTGCGAAAATTTACGCTACGCACCATCTGGCATTGGAATAATAGGAGGCGATTTTTTATAATTTTTCAAAATGAAACGATAAGATATTGCTCCTGTTTTTCCTAACATATTTACATATATTTCGTAATATTACGTATATATTATGAAATTCATTATCGTTTCATGTTATTGATATTTGGTGATAAAACAATAAACAATATTATCAGAGTATAATGATTGACTTCGAGGCAAAACCATTACAGAATTGTGGAATAATTTTACCTTTAGATTATTAAAAGATTGATTGATGAGGTGATATAAGCCAATATATGCAAATAAAAAACAAACTAGTGGGGTGTATGGCATCGTGCCTTAAGGCAAATTGCTGGAACTTCCCGTATCGTAACAAAATGTTCATGGAATACTGAATGTTTTGAAATAGATTATTATTAATATTGTAACATTGTCTAATATTTATAAGAATTATATAAACTGAATTGCAAAGTTGAAATTATTTGTTCAAAGTATATTAGAACTTTAGGCAGAATTAAAAATAAAATCTGAATTATTTCCGATATACAAAATTTTTTTTTGAAAAAAAAAAGTTGATACAAAAGATTTTTTTTCTCAAAAATCAATTATTTTGTTAAGACAAGCAGAAACCTCTTTGAATCATTTAAATCGGATGCTTAGTTTCTCAAAATTTGCCCTTTTTTACACATTTAGCTCCGTATCTTCAAAATGGCTGGGCCTGCCTTTGCCAAAAACTAATAAACACTTCTCCCAATTATTATTAATTGAATGTCTTTTAGATCTGTTTTTTAGATTTCTATTTTCTGCACTCTTTGCTCTTTATCTCCGTAACGGCTGGACCTGCCTTTGCCAAAAACTAATCAGCTCTTTTCCCTATTAATATGAACCCAATGTTTTTTGAACCATTCAAATCGGTTGATCCGTGCGCCCGAAAACGTGACTGGAAATTTGTATCCATACATACATACACACACACATTTCTGAGGTATGCCAAAACGTTCAGAAACCTTCAAAACGTCGAGAAATATAAAAATTTTCAATTTCGATAATATTAATAATAATAATAATTACAATAATATAAGATACTTAAATTTGTTAAAATATCATAAAATAACCTAAAATTTGTTAATATTGTAAAAGTATTGTAAAGCTTATTAAAATTACTTATTAAATTTTTAAAAACACTTGTAACAAACAAACTAGTTATATTTAAAAAAAAATATAATTAAGTAAATATAAATAGGTTTATAGTAAATAAATTAAGTAATAAAATAGCTAATAATTAATTAAATTATATTAAATCTATAAAATATTGACTTAAGCCTTATCATAATATTAAATATTATACCGATGGCTTGTAAAATAAATAAATAAATAAATAAATATGTGACTTTCAAGCTACCCCGGCCTATAATGTTCTCACTTCTAGGTATACAAATGTTATTTCAGGTTCAAAATCCTAGCACAGGTAATAAATATTGATCAATGTTATAAAATTAAAATTTATGTGTCAATTGGTAAAATATAAAAAAAAATGGAATTTGACCTGCAACTTACCCAGGTCCATAGAGTCACCGAAGTCACCCCTTAAAACCAATTCAGATATACCCTGTATAAAACAAATATATCAGACTTAATCAAAGTCCACTACCTTCTTCTAGCTCTTTTACTACTCCTTTATAGTACCTTGCAGGCAGGTCGTGTACATCGCAGCGGTAAGTTCCACAACTGTAATTAATTAGGAGTGATCTGTAAGGCTGAACCCCGAATCATTGTGGCTCGCACCGCCTGCCATGTGCTCTATATATTCTAGTCTAATAGCGATCAGACTGGGATCAAAGTTAGATGAGTCCGAGTGCAAATAGACCGACTCGCAAATAAACGGACACCGAAACTTTTCATCGAAATTAGTTGACAAATGTACACCTCAAATCTAACACCAAGGGATAAGTGGAAGAACTAGACCCAAGAATGTAGAGGATCTATGGGTATATACAAACGGATGCTATATATAAGCTCTGTTCATTGGTCTTTAGTATTGATATTGCTTTTCTGGTTTTAGATTTGTTTTTCATATTTTTTGTTTCCTAACTATGTTATTTAATATTGGTTTTTGTAATTGTATTTCATTTGATGATTGATTGATATATTTCATATGTTCAGTTAGGCCAAAAATTAAGCTAAATTATTTGAAGTCATTTGTCAAACTTAACGTAGGTTAATCTTTGGGTTTTTTATATAAATACTGCACAAAAAAACAGAAATTCTGAATGTTATTGAAAATGAAAAATTAAAAATTTTTATTTTCATCTTTTGTTTAATAAGTGGACGAATGCCTAAAAAACCTTTTATTCCACTTCTAGAAATGGATTCTAAAAAATCTGAATTGTTAAATAGTATAAATCATTGGAAGTCTATACTTATTAAGTTGGCAACTAAGTAAGTGCGGCCTTCGCTATTAGATGGTTTTACTTAAGTTTTTAGGTTTGCTGACGTAGTTCAAAATTCAGATTTTGTTGATCAAGTTGTTAAATACTTAGTATCAAACAGATTTTTATCAACAGTAAAATAGTTATCGTTTGACATGCGTTGAAAGATGAAAAATTTTATCTTATTTTGATTTTTTATTTCTGCAAATGGAAAATGTCATCTTAAGCTCATTAAAAGTTTTGAGCTGTTATTGATGACAAAGTCTTAAATAAAGTGGGATGTGAAAAAGGCTCTGATCGTCCAGTTGAAGTTGATCATCCAACCGATGATCAATATCTAAATTCTGATATCTACATGGAAGAATTAATAAAATTAAAGAACAAAAATCGACAAAAATATTGGAAGCTTAGTTGGGATATTTTTACCACATATAGTTTTGACCTTTTGACCTTGAATCTTACTTTTACATTTTGTTTCGATCTTAAGCAACCTTTTTGAATGATAAATAATTTATTGAATTTGATGAAGTGAAATTGTATCTGATTCAGTTGTTTG
Source organism: Ctenocephalides felis (assembly GCF_003426905.1). Classification (NCBI taxonomy): domain Eukaryota; kingdom Metazoa; phylum Arthropoda; class Insecta; order Siphonaptera; family Pulicidae; genus Ctenocephalides; species Ctenocephalides felis. Next base: position 4,443,076 of record NW_020537646.1, read on the forward strand.
ATAATAAAAGTTTTATGGAAGTGGGATACTGATTCTGCTTGAAATTTGACAAAAATATTCATCAATGAACAATGCATTACAGAGAGAAGTTTCAATTTAAAAATAGAAAAAGTCATTTTTCTCACAAAAATCTGCTTACTTAGTTGCCAACTTTATATATTAGATATTTTATATTCTCTGCATAAATAAATAAAAAAAAATTGTTTCAAGGTAGGTATCCCAATATTGAAAATATCGTTTTGAATACATAAAAACATTGTTTTATTGATAAAAGCATATTTTTCAATCCATAATGCATTTTCTACTCTTCCTCAAAATTCTCATGCAGCAGTGCAACATGTAATTTAAAATATGGTATGCAGGAAACGTTCTGTTGTAAATAAATAACTTACAACTCGAAAAGGAAAGAATACACAAAAACCGCTTCTTTGATATCTTTGTGTACTGAAAATTGTATTATACAGCAATATAAATAGAGTAAATACTTGCAAGGAATATTTTATATACGCTTTATAGAAATTCCATTACCACTACTGATAAATCACCATAAATACTATTACTGCGATGCACACATGATAAGACAACATCTTTGGAATATAAATTTCCTTATACTTGACTGAAAAAACCAAAAAACGATTGTTTCCTGATCCATGAATGGATTTGTAGATTGATCCCTTTACAGGAGAAAAAAATCCGGGAATAGCATCAGAGAAATATCTCGCATGACTTAATTTTATGAAACGCTGAATATTTCTACATTTTTATATGGTACGATTGGCATTTTTATAGAAAGAAATAATGAAAAATAATAGAAACGTGATATAATAAATAGATTGAAAGGGGAAGTCAGACTTTAAAGGAATGAATATTTTAATTTGATTATTCAGTAAATCTTTAAAATTATTTTATATAATCATCTACTGTGTTCATAGATGAAATGTTCAAGCAATTATGTTATTTTATGATTATATAAAGAGATATATTTTTTGTATGAATTTTTCCTACATAGCTATGCATAATTAATTCTAAACCCTGGTCACTACACTGCAAAGTTTTTATCTACCTCACACAATTTTTACATAGTTTTGCATTTCGTTTCCGAGGCTTAAATTTAATTTTCGAAGTGAGTATGCCGCATTAAAATTCTGCTGGTGGCTCCTGTGAGCAAAGTTCAGATTTAGATTTCGAGTTGGACGTTTCCAAATGCATTTCGTTCGTCCAGACTCGTATCTTCTTTGACGTGCGATTGACCTATCATAATTGAATTGGTCTTTCGGATTACCCTCTTTCATCCTCCGTGTGCTATCTGGATATCGATGGATCTGGATCAGCCGAATAGACCTTTGATGATACAGAAGCCTTTTGCAATTCCGAATTACTCATTCGAGAATGTTTAAAGGTGTTTTTTTTATTTGGTTCTTTGAATTTCTTTTCGGGTAATCATTGAACTATATACACATTTGCCACTTACATATCATACTTCCAAATTTATTTCATTTAGACCAAAAGCTTTACTTGTTTAGTTACTAAAGACAAACCATGATAAATACAAGCAGAAAATTTAGAAATAAAAAAATATGTTAATAGAAGCATTTTGCAATTCCTAAGTACTCAGTCAAGAATGTTAAAAGCTGTTTTCTTAATTTGGTTATTTGAATATCTTTTCAGGTAATCACTGGAGTATATACACGTCTGCCACTTACATAACTTATTTTCACATAAATTTCATTCAGTCCATAGGCTTTACTAGATTAGTTACCAAAGAAAAAAAACATAACAAATAAAAGCAGAAAATTTAAAAGTGGATAAAGAAATTGTTACCACATTGTAATTGGCAGCACATCTTTCGAACAGTATGTTTTTTATTTATTTTTAATTTATTTTTATTCAATTATCTCATTCAAAAATTATTTTAATTTTAACAAATTTTTCCTCATAAATTACTTTCCCTCAATGTAAAATTCTATAAAATACAACTTCACAACCATAATTTCAATTTGCCCGATATAAATCTTCGAACGTTAGAAATAAATTCTAAAGGCAAACTTAATAAAAGCCTGTTTTAACGGCCGTTTCACTTTGATAAATATCACCAACATTTTTCATTACATTATGAGTGAAAATAAATCATGAAAATTAAATTATTTGCTTAGATATTGAAAAAATACATTTGCGAAGAGAGATGTCATTGATAGCATATTAACATTTCCTAATTGATATTAACAATTTTATTGATCATGGCCTCTAAAATACATAAATAATCAAGTCGTTGTATAATAGAATAGTTAAACATATATAAAGTCTGTTATAAATTCATATAAAAACATACTGAAGAAATGTTGAATTACATATAAAAAAGGAATGCCAAGTATGATATAAATATTTTCAATAATGATATATACCAAAAGTAATATAAGTAGTAATAGTAATGAAAATATAATCAATAAAATTCTCATTGATAAATTCATTACTAGCTAACATTGTAAATGTGAAAAACTTGGAATATTGTCATTATATATTTTAGTTAACGTTTGATATATGATTTTCAAATAAAATAGTGAATCGTAATATAGAAGAGCAAAAATCTGCATAGCAAACTCGAATGATTAGAGAATACTCAAACAAAGAACTGATTTAGAAAAGTTTAAAAATGTTGATAGAATTAATTTGAGGCTTTAAATGATAACAGTAAAGCTTTTATTAATAATACAAGTGTGTTACAAAAACAAGTACTTACAGTTAGAATCCTTTTTTACCATCGCAAAAATGTACATTTCCATCGCAGAAATAAATTTATGTCTGCTCAACAAACATTCGTTACACCAACTTAATAAGCCCATTTTAACGACCGAGTTGCGTTGATAAATATCCTGGCTCGGTCGTCAAATATAAATCATATAAATTAAATTATTTCGTCCTCGATTCATCATAATGCAAAACTTTTGGCGTCTACTCTGAATAAGAACGTTTTCTTGAAAGAAACCGAGATTTTGCATAAGTTGTTTAAATTGATCGAAACACGTCAACATCTTGGACGTCGCGTTAAGCCGAGTTGCCTTGTCGTTTCGCACGTTCAGAGAATTTGTCGTAAGAAAAGACGTATTTAAAATGAGAAAAATACACATTATATTCAAAAAAAAGAGTGCGCGTAAGGATCACACGCGATTGAAGTAAAACTTTTAATATTGTATGAGTAGGCAATTAAGATAAAAATAAAAAAAACATCATATTTGAATTTTAAAAATCATCTTTTAATAATCATATAACATCAATAATAATAAGATCTCCTGAGCATCGGCACAGCTGTCCTACTGATATTAAGAGTTTGAATATGATGTGAAGCTTTCTTCCTAATTTTGTTACCTATCTTACCGGGAAATTCAAACCATAAACGTAGAAGTTCATCATTATCGCCACGTTCTATGTACACTAATTTTCCCACACAACCATTAGCTAAGCCATCACTTACATCAATATTAGTTGTTATTATGTAAAATTTATTCAGAACTAAAATTATTTCATACGGCAAAGCCCCGGTATCAATAACCGATTTTGTGAAACTGCTGACGAATGTATGATTGTTGATCTGTCGCATGGCAACCTACATAAATATCCGTGGCAGTAGATATTATTTGTCTTCAACGAGATTCAGTATAAATTTATTATATTTCATGACACATTTATTCTCTAAGAAAAGTCTTATTCCATGCGGACATAACATAAAAAACGTGATTCAATTAATGCAAGTTCATATAGGGTTTAGCGCTCGACTTACGCATGACATGACGGGAGTGGATACTCGCGACATCAGCGCTTACGACGTCGTAGTGTTCAACTTCACATTGGCGTTTTCGTTGCATTTGTACGGATTTACACCCGTGTCGCGCCTAAAAATTTTTACACCCATATCGCGCCTAAAGAAGTTTTACTTCAAAATCCATATAAGATGTGGGCGATGTCGTAAGCTCCGAATTTAATTTAATTAAATACGTTTTTTAACTATTAAAGTGTCCCAGACGACGCGTCTCTAGGCCACGTATTTTCTTTTCCAGGAGATTTAATCTCTGACATGTCTGGCGGGTCCAACGTGTTTTTTGTTGAGGAAAATATATAAATTTAAAATAGAAAATAAACCAGAGATATTTAAACAAGGATTGCTTTCTGCAATAAAAAAGTGAAAAATTAATATTGAATTTTTGCTTATTCATATCCGCTAAATTTATTCAAATACTTATTTCCTTGACATTGCGCAGTAGTACTTCAAATAAAATATAATTAAATAAGTTACAAAAGATATTCAAACATTTGTTTCGAACGTAATTCAAGTTTGCTTAACCCTGAACTTTTATTAGAAAAGTTTGAGGTGATTAAATTTCAAATGATTCCGTGTATAATACTTCTTTTATTCCACAATTATTCACCGAAACTCAAACAATTAACATTTAATACAATAATATGAAATTTTATTATATTGTGAATGTTTCAGTCTTACAAAAATTAATTCGTTTTATATTCAAGATAATACAAATTGTAATTGAAATTGTTGTGAACTGAAATTGCTATTAAATTTCTATTGCCAGTTTGAGTTATGACTAGAATTAAACATTCAATAATAAATTAATTTAATATTAAAATCTAGTTATATATTGATATTATAAAAGAAGTAAAATTTTAATATGTTTGGGTGTGTTAGAAAAACATGCAAATAATACATTTTTGAATTTATTTAAAAACATATATATTTCTTCGGCTTGAATGAATTTTACTAAATTTAAAATTTTGAGCTATAAATATCACTTATTTTGTATTATATAATTTTGTTAACTAAAATTTGATTGAAGTCTTTGATAATAAATATTAACATTTATGTCAACCAGATTAGTGTAATAACATATAAGGATATAATTATAAATCTATTAGTACAAACAGAATACTCCGCTTTTACCATATGAGAATTAATTAATTTAATAGCAACAAAATATATCCAGTATTAGATTTCTATCCAATTTCAAATCTAATATAAAGTGCTTATAGATATTACAATATTAATAAATCATTACATTAATTAATAATTAATAATTTTATAAATATTATAAAATATTTTAGCAGGTAGTCTTCAATAGAATAAGTCAAAAAAATTTAAGAATTTAATGTATACTTAAAAATACATTCAAATACTAATGAAGAAAATTGTAGAGAGTTGAAAGACTTTGAATTTCTCACAAATGCATTGAATCTTAAAAAAATAATATTTTTAAATACTACAAAATTTTAGATATACTACTATTAGTATTCAGACAGATAAAAAAGACTAGATATAAATGCAATGGATACAAACGTTGTTGAAATATTGAAATATTCTCTATGAAAATTAGATATCATAAATATACAATAGACCGTACTAAATAATTCAATTATCTCCCATCAAGCCCAGATTTATGTCAACGTCAACATCAAAGAAATGGCTACTCATTAAATTAACTCTGACATTTTTTGCTGACAACTGGTATTATTCGGTTTGGTTAATTCCGAGTTATTAAATTTGATCGTTTCGCATGATTTTTTGCACGCAAAATGAGAAAAAAACGTAACACGCAATCCGGTTGATGTATTACCGCAAGAAAACTAAAAAGATTAATCTGGCACATTGCCACTTCTTTATTGGTTTCCTCGATGTTTTATTCGAGGATTATATTAGAGTAGTAATTGGTAGTTGGATTGTACATGACGAATTCATGTGAATAATTAGAAAAAATAAATTATTAGATATTTATTTTAAGATATGTACGTCTGTTCAAAAAGTACCCGGAATTTTCGTTTTTTCAAAAAAATATTTATTTATTCGTCTACATTAATGTGGTCCCCTTCAAAGTAGTCCCCCCCAGATATAATACACTTATGCCAGCGTTTTTTCCAATTTTCGAAGCACCCTTGATATTCACTTTTTGATATGTCCTTGAGCACTCTCAGCGATTTTCTTCAATCGAGGAAAACCGCCGTCCTTTCATGGGTCTCTTCAACTTTGGGAATAGGAAAAAGTCACACGGAGCCATATCTGGTGAATTTTTGCACTTTGCAACACTTTATTTCATTTTTTTACGCAAAATTTAATACAAATTCTTTGACTTTTCAATTCTTCCATTGTAAAAATCGCCGAGCTCAGAAAAACACGTCGAACCTTAGCGACTACCACAGACGCAGTAAACAGTGAATATAGCTGAAAATTTCATCATACTTTAGGGGCATGTATACCAACACAATAAAAAAAAAATTTTGACAATCAGACACTCCAGACCCGCGAAATTTAATTATTAGTAATTCCGGGTACTTTTTGAACAGACCACGTACATAGTCTATAACAGTTACTCCTAAAGTGATCAACATTTTCTTTAATAGCCCCCAAAAGATAACAATAAGAACTTTAAAACTGCTAGGCGTTCTTTTGCATAAATTCTATTATATTCACATTACCAAATAAAAGGAAGTTGTTTTAAACTGTTCAAACCTATACATTTTTATTTGATCTGAATGGTTATTTAATTTATCTGATATTTTTACTATAAGACATTTACAAGTAATTTGGAATTTCAGTAAGTTGACAAAAATAATTTAGTGCTTAAATCATCATTTATAATAATTTTATAAGTTAGAGCATGAGTGTAGCCTTAGTGTTTCATTATACACTATTTTTATTTAATATTGAGTTAATAACACTATTATAATGTATTCAATATAAACTCCTAAAAATATTATAAATCTTACCCCATTCTCATTTTCCCAATAACTCTAAATTTAGAAAAATATTTTTATCCACAGAAATATTCTAATCCTTACGAACAATTCTGCCGAAAAACCACATTCAAAACGCTCACTCTGCTCAAATATAAATATATTTATAGAGTAGACAATATTCATATAGGACATCACAAAAATACTATGTATATTTTTGTTGGAAAAAAACGTAGAATAAAATTAGGGGAGAGGGGATTAATAATCTTTTTTAAAAAACAATGATCTTAAAAAATTTTACATAAAAATTTGGTACTAATACGCAATTTTTTTTTGGCATTTTTGATATCAGAATTATTAAACTAACTAAATTAAAATTAAAATTATTAAATTTTGAAAATAACAACAATTGAACAAGAACGAGAATTCTTGAATATATACACATTTTTTTCTTAAAATATAAAGTACTATATGTCAAAGTTTATATGAACACATTCTGTAATTTGGTTTCCAAATATTATTTGAATATTATTAGTAAGTAGCCCCATAGTTAACCTACCTATATATTAAAAAAAATCATTACAATTTATCGAATACTAAAGATATATTATTTCAATATAGTATAGAAATTCCGGTGTAGGCTAGTTTTACTTCGAAACATATATTGATCTATATTTACAAGTTTAATAAATTTAAGTAGTGCAAAAATTGACCTGCAATCATTTGCTGGTATGTACTACCTAAATATGAAAAATTTGAGAAATTGAAATTGACAAGATTTGTCAATTTGAAGTTTGAGATAAAGCTTTGTTTATGATGAGCTTTGAATTTACTATTTTATAGTCACGATTTGTCTAAAGAGTGTGAAGAAAATTTAGTAAATGATAGCGTTGCTACAAAAATTCAAAAGAAATATAAAACAGAAATATTATGAAGTCACGACTTCGTACAAGTATAAACAACTGGAGGCAACAAATGGTGAAGAAGAATTGAACTCTGGTTGTTGTAACTCTAGATTATTATTATAGTTACTATACAAAAAAATTCAAAGTGTGTCGTTTACCCCCCGATTTCCCTATATGTAGATATATCGTGCCTACGCCACACTCTCGAAAAGATTCCAGAATACAATTTCCTTCCACGTCACGTTCCGCTAAGCCAGCAGCCCCTGAGCCCGTTACAAGAGCTTATCATTTGTGAGCTTTTTATGTGTCACCCTTTAGCTGCCTCTAGGTTTTATAGTCAAAGGAAGCACTGGATGATTTTCTTATGCTTGCCTATTATCGGTTTTTGCATACATCAAATATTATAATCTCGGCGTGCCCACATTCTGAAAGATTGTTGCGTAAGCACGAGGTCAATATGTTACACGATAGAAGAGATTATTGTCGAGAGAATGGAAGAAGACTGATGGGAACCGGAGATTTCACTTAAAATTTTATATGAACTCCAATAAAAAATAATAGACTTCTATCGAATATGAAATGCTCATACCTTTCAATCGTTAATATACAATATTTCAACTTGATATATATTTTATTTCTGTTACATCTCACTTTATTTTATAAAATCCTAAATATTTCCACGATCTTGTTTCAGAAAGTTAGTCACTTCTGCTGTATATTATCGTGGTGTTTTCCATATCATCAAGGCGTTTCGTTCGAATTGCTTTTATAACGAATTTATACGCATCGCTTTATTTATTCATGTCATATTTCTGCTACACGTTTATTATCAAGAATGTCTACGAGTCGCCCGTAATTCTACAATGCAAATTGCGCGACTCCCAGCGCTACGCGGCGACCCGGGTCCCGCGGCTGACAGAATTCGGTCGTACTTCTTAATAGACGGGGAGTAGACATAAAAATAAACCAAAAAATTAAAAAAAAAAAATATTTATACTGAGTATTTTTTAAGACACATGTTTTTATAAAACCAATGACAAGCAATACGATTCTTTTTGAAAAATTGGGAAAAAGATTGAATTCATATACTTCCATCTCGATTGAAGTTTTCAAAAAATATAAATATTTGTTAGAAGATTTATTTTGTAATATTATCAACTATACTGAGTCAAAAATTTTTTTTAACATGATCGCAGACGTGAATGCTATAGCATTCATTTTCATTGTGATGCAGAATGACTTCAGTGCTATAGCTTTCAAATTTTAAGTCAATTCTTTTGAATTTAATTTTTATAACCTTACATTTTTGTAATTATTATACCTGCAAAGGTAATGATCAAGTGATTCTTTAGGTATTTTTTGCATTATGTAATTTTTCCCGTGGTTACTAATTAGCTTAGGCAAGCATATTTCCTAAAATAAAATCTAAATACTGGACGTGGATGCTATAGCATTCATTAAAATATGATGATTTGACTACCCTTACAAACGACATATAATTTTAACAGAAAATTGTATTTATTTTTAATTTATCAATTAAATGATAATGTTTAATTATCAATAAAATTCGTGAATATATCCTTCAAATACATACTGCAACTAAATTTGACTAAATATTTAACATGGCAGAATTTTAAAACAAATGATTTGCGTGTTAAAATTTACTAATATTTTTTTTAATATTTGTGTCTATTATTCTAGCCCTAGTATTAACATTTCAGAGGACGCATTGTTTAACAACAATTCCCAAACCCTCAAAAATTCCGAAACAAGAACAAGTTCAAGTAGAATATTTTAATGCTTATTCAAAGGGATTTTGGGAACATTCCTCCCGACTTCTATATAAATCATGTTATATTACGCTGTCGCAGTGTATAATTTTGTTTATTCTGAACTTTTTTGTATTTCGTATTCGACTGTGAGTAATAAGTTCTCGTAATTTAAGGAGACCGATGGTGAGATTTTGGACTGATCATAAAAGTATATAGAGGTTGGGAAAATATTTATTTAACATAGTATCGGGTGAATTTGAATGTGGAAGTTGCGTTGGCGTACATGATCAATTGTGAAAAACATATTCTTGGTTACTTTTACATAAGTTTACTTAATATTCTCTTAGGTACAATGATAACTAGCTGTAAGTTGCATTTTGCCTTATGGTTAGTTCCATAAACTTCCCTATAAGTGTAAATAATTGATTTCATCAATAATTCATTTCTATCAAATTTACCTATCTACCTGCCTACCTGCCGAACTGTTGACCTGTTTACCTGTCTACTTGTCTAACATTCCCAACTTGTGGACAAAAAGTGGTATCAACGTTCATTTTAGATTTTATAGCGATTACTATAACTTACCCTACGGGAAATAAAATGTAATTAAAAGTAATTGTAAAATTTTTACAATTTTAAATGAGTATAACTTTCAACCTTGTGCAGAATTTTGAGGTTGACTGGTGGTGAAATAGACTTTAATATGATGAACTTGATGATGAACATTGTATTTAATGTTCGAATGCTTTTTTTCAGCTCCTTTTTCAGAAGCGAAATTTGTGCAGCTACTATGATTATTATAAAATTACTATCCTTTTAATATTAACTATGAATAAGCTTGACAAGAGCCTGAAATAATATCTATTATTATTGATTACGGCTTGCTTATGAATAAATAAATAAATAAATAAATAAAACAAAAGAAGTTGTTTGTATTTTATATCGAGCATATGTTTTACAATGTAGCTGAACACAAATAAATATGGAGTCAAATCGCAAAAAATTGAAAAAAACGACAAAAGCTTTGATCTAGTAATTCTTCTGCAAGATATTCACCTATTTTTGGATACTAAACAATCTATTACCATACCTTAGATAAAACGAAAAGAAATTACAAATTTTATGAAGATACCATTACTGGCCATTTACTATGTCTATTTATTCAAGAGATTTTGCTGTGTTTCTTTCTCTACACTAAAAGCAAATATAGATAACTATGTCAACTATCCCATTTGCATTAAATATCCTGATCCAATCCGCAATCGGTGATAGGCGCGTATTGATAATTTCGGTCACAGTGCAGCGCATCCGCGGTTTTTGCGGACGCGTCGCCAAAGCCTAGTCGCCCCAAAGCCAACCATCGAAATCCATGCAATATTCGGGAACATGAAAGAGTAACCCTTTTGCCATATATTGGATTTGCAGCATTTCCAAGCGATGATGTTAAACCGCCGAGCCGTGCATCGTACATTATCGCCAGGGAGAGAAACACAGAAGCATCTGACAGAAACCGCAACGCAAAACCGCACCCAAATCCATCCACATACATCAGAATATAAACGCTGGGGAGGTGGATAGAGGAAGTATTTTTTGGGATCCACACATTAATTTATTAGTCGTTAATTCCTCTTTAGTTCAGAAACAAATTAAATATTATTGATAGTGTTCTATCTACATCCTTCTACTCCAAATAAAAAACAATTTTTTATTGAGCCGTGATTCAGTTACTAGCTTGGCTTAGTTATTAGCATATCAACCTATTACATACTCCAAGGATTTTGTAAATTCATTCAGATCAGAATAAATCGGAGCGAACAAGACATATGTTGAGAAATTGTTTTTGAAGTTCACTCCTAAATTCTTAAGACGTTAACTCTACTTTACCGTATAATTGTTATTAAATTTAGTTGATACCTAAAATAGAAATCATACTTATGTTCTTAACTCTTAATGGTTTGCAACAACCATGAGCTTTATCGAATTATATAATGAAATTTTGCATTTTCATTAAAAAACATTAAGCTACTAATTTTAGTGTTACATTATAAATTGTTCTCGATACAAATAAAGCAGTGATATTGTTAGCAAGCAATTACTACGGAATAGTGGATAAACTCTTTTAACCAGATTGCGATTCTCTGTGCAAATAAAATCTGCTGGTAGAAGTCCAGGAATAAACTTGTTTATTTACAATCCTGCAACTGCAGCGGCTCTCTATTTACTCTGAGCTGCTCTAACGCGGGTTGATTTACGACTCTGATCAATATTATATTTTTATGAAATTGCTTGGTTGTATAAAGTTTTATGGAAGACTAATTTATTTTTTATTTTTTGAATATACTCCATGTTTTTTGTGTAATAGAATGAATAAAAAAACTAAGTAATTCTGCAAAAGATAACTACATCTAAAAATATTGCAACCTATTGATATCTGCGCAATTTATATTTTCAGTTGTGCAGAAAAACTTAAATTAAAACCGAAAATCTAGTGCAATTCATTCCGTTTTCCAACTCATTATATCTAAAAATAACTCCATATTATAGCGCTAATAATGAAACTTTCTCAAGTCAATTGGTAGCACACACCGTGGGCGTATTTCACTCGTAAGTTTCTATTGCAATATACTCCCATTATAATTCCTGGCACGGTGTTCTTCGACATAGGAGCAACAGAAGCGCCCCTGCCTCGCAACAACAAGGGATGAGGGTTGTCCCAACCCCAACCCATGACCGCTTGAACAAATGTATGTATGTGCGTGCATATTAACAACTCGTGACAGTGTTATATAGTTACATCGCGCTATATATCTACGCGTAGCTCGTAGAGGTGAGAAAAGGTAGATAATGGATTTATTTTGTCGACATTAATAATAAACGTAAAAATAATTCAATATGATGGTAAAGTATTTATGATTTCTTTTCACTCAGATGCCACCGCTCCGGCGACAAAATACGTATTGCAATGTGCGAGTGGAAAGGGTTGAATATGAATTTTGTAAAAACATATAGAAATTGTATTTAAAAATCAGATTTATAAAATCAATGGCAATAAATTATTTTGTTTCATTCCAAAACCCAACTCGAAATTCATGCTGCGACATCACTCCCCTTGGCCACAAATAATACTAATGTGTGTCATTTATCCTGTGAATAACAATATCATATCAATTGTTAAACTAAGAAGATCTCATTGGAGTTCTTCTTACATCGCTTTCAAATTTAGCTCATAGTATCTTTATATATTTATGATTGCTCAATAAAACAGAGATACAAAAATAAAATAAAAAAAAATTATCCTGTAAAAATGAATCAAACTTCAACTCAAAACGCATGGGAAAGTTATTAAATTTTTAATATGCAACAGTAACTGTAATTGTAACTTTTAAATAGCAGGATTCACTCCTGCGCATTTTTTCGTTTACAATTATCCTATATGTATATTAATAGCAAAGTCAAAGCAATCTATTTAATTATTTTGCAAAGCACTACATCAAATTGTTCTATTCATTCAGGGAATGATAATTTTGACTAGATATTGGGTTGACATCAATTTCAGGTTGATGAGCCCTAACTACTTGTCAACAAAATTAATATTGTGGCAGAAATAGAATCTAGCTATATAATTTGCGCGTGGAATTAAATTAGTATTCATACATATAAACCCTGATCATAATTTACTTGATAAATTATATTAAATAAATTTCACTTGATAGTACGAGATATTATTTAGAGTGGTTTGCTATAAAATGAGTATACCATCTATTATAATAACCAAAATTTCAATTATGTGATTATGACTAGGGAATGCAATACCGGTATACCGGTAAACCGCCCGATTTTTCGGCGGTAATTTTACCGGTATTTATTCCAAAAATACCGGTATTTTCGGTATTTTTACATAAGCGCTATTTGATACATAAATACCCTAAAGTTTCGGAACAAATTTATCTTTAAATTCCATAATCGCATAAACAGCTATATCTTCAAGTGATTCTATATGATAAACAAATGTCAAATATTATCTCAACTCGTCATTAAACTGAATATTTATTGCTTTCCAAAGGGCTTCAAATCGTGTTACAATAAATAGAATTGGACTGATAGATAACGATGTTTGTTTCATCTTTTGTAAAAATGTAACGGTTTTTTAAGTGATATTTGTCCCAAAATATTTTATATCATACAGATTACCCCTGCGCAATCATTATTTTTTTCTAACTTTATACATAATAATTATGATACTTACTAAATATTTTTACTTCTTATTACAATTATAAAATATTATTTTTCGAAAAGGTTTCGAAGTTTGAAAATACTATAAAAGCATCACATTGTTTTAAATAACAATACTCAACAATTATATTATATTATTTATCTCGACAAAGAATCCGATCTTAAACTAATGTAGAAAAATTATTTTTTTAAAATATTGGAGATTATGCTAATTAAACACATCGAATACAGACAATACAGTTTATTATAATAAGGTAATATGATATTTTATGAGTTTTTTGTCTTTCTTACTCATAAGTTTGTTTTTAGTGAAAAGTACTCAATATACTCGATAATGATAATGAATTAATTAAATTGCATATACTTTTGATAAATTATTATTTAAAAAAATAAACTTATTGTTTTATTTTATTGTTTATTTCAATATAGTTGTAGTTGTATATACATTTTTTTATATTTGTACTAGTAACTTTCAATTTTGTTTACGTCTGTTTAAGATAATAAAAATACCGGTGATTTACCGGTATTCCGATTTTAAAATGAAAAATTACCGAAATACCGGTATTGAAATTTTCCATCGGTATTGAATTCCCTAATTATGACTATCATGCCTATGTTCCGTACCGAATTCTCAGGAAGCATAACCATACAGAATCTTACAAATTCCAGATTGATGCCACCTGTCAACAGTAACTGTCAACAACATTAATAACGCAGTACAATTAATGTCTGTAGAGAATTTCATGTAAACATCTATAATAACACGTCCGTAGTATTATATCAATATTCATACATATAAACAATGATTTAATCGATCACCATTTACCAACACGAGTTGGTCGCATGCAGTAACATTAACTAACTAACCTGGCAGCCGGGGGCAGATATAAACAGTCAACTACGGTATCAGGTAGTCGGCATCTATATGAAGATAGTCCCGCGGGTTGATTCCGGACCATTTATCAGGAGCCTTTAGGTAAAGACAATGGTAATGGTCAGAGGGTAGTTTGATAAAGTAATGCCTGAAATATTAAAAAAAACATGTTTAGTTCAATGCCAGGATGATAATCGGAGTAGATATATTAGTTCTATAAGTTATGATTTGTGTGGCTCCATTAATATACAGCCACACACAGCAAATTAAAGAGAAAACAGAAAGTCGACTATTTGCGATTTTGAGTCAGCTTTGAGTTTATTATTAATTAAATAATTTCCACATTAGTACCAATCCATGATCAAGAATAAAAAAAAATCATATTCGGTTAAGGGGTTATGGGTACTTGGAATTTTTGAAAAATCGATTTTTATTTTTTTTTTGCATTTACATTAAGTGTAATATCTTGAAAATGTTCTCTGAAAATTCCAAGTTGATCCGACGATTACTTTTGAGTTATTGGACTCTTATTCTCCTTCACCTCCTGATGTTTTAAAAGCTTTTAAACCAATTTACGACGATTTCAGCAATGATAATTTATTTTCAAGATGGTAGTTCAAGATTGAATCCATAATCAGAAAAAAT
>NW_020537646.1:4459233-4473398 GCF_003426905.1 Ctenocephalides felis
TTACATTGTCTATTCAAAGTTAGGGTAAAAGCGGCTTAAAGTTCCGCAGGAAATAGGGTTACCACTGGGGAATGCAATACCGATGGGAAATTTCAATACCGGTATTTCGGTAATTTTTTATTCTAAACCGGAATACTGGTAAATTACCGGTATTTTTATTATCTTAAGCAAACGTAAACAAAATTGAAAGTTACTAGTCCAAATATAAAAAAATGTATATACAACTACAACTATATTCAACTAAACAATAAAAACAATAAATAAAAACAATAAGTTTATTTTTTTAAATAATAATTTAACAAAATTATATCCAATTTAATTAATTCATTATCACTGAGTATGAGTATTTTTCACCAAAAATAAACTTATGAGCAAGAAAGACTAAAAACTCATAAAAGATCATATCACATAATTACATTATTATAATAAACTGTATTGTATGTATCCAATGTGTTAAATTAGCATAATCTCCAATTTCTACACTAATTTAAGATCGGATACTCGAGATAAATCATAAGTTACTATAATTGTTGAGTACTGTTATTTAAAACAATGTGATGCTTTTATAGTATTTTAAACTTCGAAACGTTTTAGAAAAATAATATTTTATAATTGTAATAAGAAGCAAAATATTTACTAATTATCATAATTATTATGTATAAAGTTAGAAAAAAATAAAGATTACGCAGAGATAATTTGTATGATATAAAATATTTTGGCGCAAATATCACTTAACAAACTGTTGCATTTTTACATAAGATGAAACAAACACCATTATCTATCAGTCCAATTCTATTTATTGTAACACAATATGAAGCCCTTAGTAAAGCAATAAATATTCAGTTTAATGACGAGTTGAGATAATATTTGACATTTGTTTATCTTATAGAATCACTTGAAGAGATAGCTGTTTATGCGACTATGGAATTTAAAGATAAAGTTGTTCCGAGAAATTTAAAATTTAGTGTATTATGTATCAAATAGCGCTTATGTAAAAATACCGAAAATACCGGTATTTTTGGGGTAAACACCGGTAAAAATACCGCCGACAAATCGGGCGGTTTACCGGTAATTCGATATACCGGTATACCGGTATTGCATTCCCTAGTTACCACCATTATTTTAAAAACCTTGGATGAATTTTTAAAATATTCATATTGGATTTGAACAGAATGGTAAAATGTATTATCGGTGCATGGGTGAAATATTGTAATATAAAGTAAATTTTGCATTGTCTGTATTCAAGTTAGGGTAGAGCGGGTCGTAAAGTTCTGCAGGAAATAGGTCTACCACCATTATTTTAAAACAAGGAAAGAGTCGATTTATCTACCAATACTAGTTCAAACTAGAGGAGAAATGATATGTAATAAGTCATGGCCTTAAATCTGGCGACATCGCAATCAGGAGATAAATGCCCACATTGTCAAGTATTTGACTAAAGTATTTTTTTTTCATTGTTAGTTTCTGTTATTTTCAAGCATGGTAGTTCAGTTTACAATATTTGAATACAGTCATCATTTTTTTTAAATGATTTATCAACTAAGTAAAATGATACATAGTACAATCCTCGAGTCAACGATCATTAATTTTTTTATCCGGGTTATCAGCAAAATATGATACAAACATGGCAAAGGCAAAACTTCAGCCGAAAACGTTTTTTAGCCGTATTTAGCAATGTTTCCATACACACCACTATCATCAGAAACGAGACAAAAATACAAACCATAGGCGTAAAATCAAAACAATTTTTCAGGTGCACGTTTCTCTGATGTTTTGTTATCTAATAGCACATACGAATGAATAATTCTGCTATCAAACGGCGGACGCATTTCGAAATAGCGAACCGTGCAAATTGTATCTGCACATATATTCATCCTGAACAGCAAGTTTATAAGTAATTTATCTAACGTATATTTTCATATTATATGTCTAATATTAATATGTATCTGAAATAGGATACAAATTTAAATTTAAATCATTTGATAATATATCTATGCCACATGGATACATTTATATCTTGATGAACTGCTTCATTTCGTTTTGCTCCACAGCTTTCTTGTTGGAAATAGTCTTATATATATATATATATATATATATATATATATATGTGTGCGTGTCTCATTCGATTTAGAAAGGCTTGAAACGTCGAGAAAACATAAAATTAGCAAATGGGATTCTTTTTATGAAAGGTTAAGCTTGTCCTTCAAGACGTTAGAGATATCACTGACAATGTGTCTAACTGAAACGCAGAATATATTTGAACATATGTTTCAAAAAATTAAAGAAAGATAAACAGTTTTACAGATTATAGAAAAATCCTGCATAATGATGTTCTTTCTACATGTACTACGTAGCCTACGGTAAAAATCTATTTTTATAGGGAGTTGCTCTTTCAAAAATACGTTCTCCATATATTCCTTTAACCGAATCATCTGAAATTCTTTTGAAAGCATTGCATGGCGATAGTAAAAGCAGACGGTGGAGGTCGACTCAAAAAAAACTCGACTAGGAGTTCCTCTCGGCGGAGAAATATTTGAACTGAGGATTTCTAATTACGGCCAGTGTAGAGAAGCCTTTGCGGGCTGCTTTTAAAATGTACATTCGTGTGCCCCCTCACATGTCCGTTTTGTAAAGTGTTTGCAGTTCTTGGAGTTACGCCAGAGGGAGTAAAATGAGGCCGTTTTCTGACTATGCCGCGTGAAAGTTTATGTTCGCCAACTTTTTGCACGTGTAAATATAATACTTTCCTGACTTCTCTAAACTCATTTCAACTCTAAAATATATTTATATAATGGATGTGCGTGGAGTACAAGTTTATGTTGCAGATTAGTTGAGATGTAAAAGTAGTGGGTTTCAGCATATATACAACTGGAATTAGTTGGAAAACTGGAATTAAAAACAAACTTGGGTTATCAAACAAACTGAGCTATTTTTATGTTTTAAACGATAGAACAGAAGAAATATATGAGATGAATTTATTGTGATTAGTTGAAAAGGAACTTTAAATTCAAATAGCTCAATAAAAAAATAATTTATTTTGAATCAAACTAATAATAAGGTTATGGTCAGGTTTGACCAGGTCTTTTTCAATTTAACCTAGGATCTTTCAGTGTAGAGAGTGTGAATATATGCATATAAATACTCTGTACCATATAATAACTGAGAGACTATCAAAAGTAATGAGAAAAGCAGGTTGTAGTTTGAAGATCAATATATATGGTGAAGCAAATAGTTGTTTTATTCACTTTTCTTATGGTGACGGGATATTTATAGATTTATGATTTACAGTCCGCTTAATATGTAATCAATCATCGTGATCTCCATCAGGTTATTTGCTTAAAAACAGTTCAAAGTGGGATTAGTGGATTGAAGTCTGATAGACAATCCCAAAGGAACAGCGCGTAAATCTAATATTGCAATTATACAAAGATTCCAAACAAATTTTTGAAACAAATACTAAACGCCATCAGTTAGTCCATCAAGACCTAAACATAAACGCCATTAATGAAGAAATTAAATTAATTAGTCAAAAATATAAGAGCAGAGTACAAAACCATCCTAATATTCTGGCCAAGAATTTATTGAAGTCACACGGCATCGAACGGCTAAAAAGAAAACGCCCCCTCGACGGATCCGACCCATTTACCTCCTCATAAAATATAACATATTCATTCTAATTAGCAGGACTACTTAATATAATTAGTTGTTTATTTATATTTTTATTTATTTCTATTGTATTTAGTTCAATAAGGAAAATAAAAAAAGGCAACCCCAAGGTGTCTAGTTTGGCACTATAAAGCTTACATGCATTTATTGGCTTCTGTATCAAATATAAAATACCTTTCTAAGATTCTTATATTTGGTGATGAGCAATATAATTAAGTACATATTTCAATCCTAAACTACAAATAAACTTCCTAAGACGTTATTTACTCATTTACACCATACAATCTAAAACACTCTGTATCTGATTAATGTTCACCCAACAATGGCATACGGCCACAGGGCCTTCGTCGCGCTAATAATTCTTGTTTCAGCAAACCGCATGCCATCGTTTACTGAAAATTCTGCAGACGTTCTGCCTTTGCCGCCCTCCGGACACTCTCCGTCGCCCCCCGGAGGCTCCGGTGGCTCCGGACCGTTCCGTGACGAAGCGGCATGCCGGGATTCGATCCGGCGCAAATATCGGAAATAGTTACGACATAAATCTGAAGCCTCGTACGAAATGTTTCAGATCTAATGCCTCACCAAGAGAAATACAGTTGGGGAAGGTTGATTATTATGTTTCAGTGAAATCATTTTAAGGTGTATTTTACGTTTATTTATATTTACGTTATATTTATGTAATGTTGGGAAAAGTGATGAATAAGATATTTTTTGTAAAATTATTTGTACAAATCTGGTTTCTTATTTTTGTTTCCGTTTCGTGACAAAACTTTGATCGGACGAAAAATGAAGAATAAAATGATATAAAACTTGATGTGTGCATTCATATAATTTTCTTGAAATTTTCCGATTTCTTTGAATTTTATGACTGCAACATCGTTCAAAATACGAGATTTTGATATATGGGGGAATATATGGGAAGATAAGAATTTTGAGACCTTGCTAACGATGTATAAAACTTTATATGGTTTCTTTATAGATTTATCAAATAGTGTGAATGGTTGCATGTGGTGCAATCACTGTATGAATACATTGTTTTTCGTTTTTCATCCAAAATAGGTGATCCGTGGTCCCGAAATCATCGACGAAAAATTGTATCCGCACATACAAACACACACACACACACATATATACATACATACATACACACACAATCAATTAATACAATAATCAACAATTAGCAATGGCGCTGGGAGTTCATAATTATTTATGCATTTTTTTATATTTTATTGGAGAAATCAAAGAAGTATTTGAGACATCTTCAAAGCTGGTGAAAATTCGAGGACTGCCACAATATTTTCTACATAAAATCAATAAATCGTGTGAAAGAGTATGTTTGTATTTAATATCAGATGTACAATTTTCTACAATCCTCTGACATTTTCTTGATTCAGTATTTGACCCCTGTGGTTATAAGCAATATATGTTACTTTAATTGAAACATCAGTTTCTGTCGTTTTTTCTTAGCTATGTCAAATACTAGCTATTTCTTGGAAAGGAATGATGAAATTGCTTCTCGATCTTAATCTTGATTGCAACAAAATCTTTTTTGTAAAAATTGTTATTAATACAACAGAAAGTTGTATAAAAAATTATCGTATTTTGAATGAATATATCACAATAACAAAAACTATATAGTAAACTAATCTATGTTTTGATATTTCATATATATTTATTTTATGTTACGTTTGTCAATTATTTCAATATTTTATTGTGGATTTTCATTGTCAAAGTTTATAAATCTCTCCATTTTACCATTTTCCTTGTTTTTCTCAATTTAAATAAGATCAAACAATTCTATTTTCAAATAGTAAACTATGAGATTAGTTGAGATGTATAAGTCACTTCCCCTGTTGATAAAATCAATATCGCACAAATGAAATATAATGCACTGGTGTTCTTTTTATGTTCACTCTTCAATTGTCATTTTATTATATGAAATTGCCAAGCAAGTTTCAACAAAGTTTTTGAAGTAGAAATGAAGACTGTGCTCTATGCAATTATTCAAACATGGATTACATAAGGAGAACTTATTACATTTTCGTAATCAAAAAACTTGATATATTAATAATTGAAAATATATTTATATTTTTACAAATAATGGAATATTTTTGCAACACCTTTGCAAAGAAACATGTTATCAATATCAATTGGCGAGACTGTGGTAGTAATTTTCATATTTGGGTGAAAGCAATTATTAAAAGGTAGCATTTAAAATAAATTCATGTAGGCACAATTTCAGTTTTAACGTATCATTATTATTACACAAGATATGTAAATAAATCAAAGTAAAAAATTATTAACACGTTACAATATTAAATTACAAATTTTATCACACAGATCTAGAGGCATACCAAAATTGCATTCAGTGAATCTCAAATAATTTGCCATTTTTTATATTCAATAATTTTACATCAAATTGGATTGTAAATTATTTTAAAATCATTTTGTTTCATAGGACCTAATAATATTTTACCATGATAAATAATATGGAGTAAAATGAAATTCTAGGAACAAATGTAAAACTTGATACAGTTATTTTTTTATATTTAAAATAGTCTATTGTAAGAAGTAAAGTATTGAGCAAATATCTGAAAACTTGACACATTAAATAATAAAACATTGTTAGAAATCACTGTTCAGAATAATTTTCATAAGAAAACATCTTCTGCTATTTTCGTTTTGAGTCAAAAATTGGGTTTATAAGATCAGAAATCATCGTAACATTTTTATACACAATTGGATTGTTTATTCATAAAATCATGATTTAAACTTTTCTCAAAATTACTTTTATATAAAATTAGAAGTCATTTTTAGATTTTCATACAAAAATTAGAACTTTTATTCATAAATAACATGATTTAAAGAGAGCCTGCTTTGGAGGCTTCAAAAAATCGATTTTTTTAATTAGAATTTATTCTAATGAAAATATGAATTTGTTTTAATTTGTTTACGAATGGAAATTGAGACTTGAATCTTTCCTGCCTCACGACACATGCAAATTTTTTGTGCCCGGCATGTTATGACATATATTTATTTAAATGAAAAAAATTTAGAAAAATGTTGAAATATATAACAATAAATCCTGCAAGTTTGGTTTGAATTAAATATTTGTCTTTCCTCAAATTTTCTCCAAAAAAAATTAAATCGATTTTTTTAAGTCTTTAAAGCAGGTTCTCCTCCCCTTAAGCTTTTGATCAACTATAAAGTACATTTACTGAAACTGCAATATTAGAGAAATAGCAGAAAATAACAAGTTTTCTCACACTTTCTATTTCTTATTTCACATGCAACCATTAATAACATTTTCAAATAAGCCAATATTAATAAATTGCATAAGATCAGATGACGGCGTTTTGGCATGCGTCCCGCGGTTACGGAAACGGCTCGTCGCCCCGCACTCTTCGGTAATTTACATCCGCTTATAAATCATTTCCCGGAGTTTTCTAAAAATGTAACAGAATAGAGTTATGTTCGGGACTGACACTGATTGTGCGAGGAGATTTATTGGATCGCCGATACCGAATACGTTAATCAAGTGCTTTAATTATAAAACTGCATTAAAATATATTTATTGCTCCAGATAGACAATGCAATAGAAACAAAGCAATAGAATAGTTGCAGTAATTATTATCGTAATACAATGCTGGATGGATTTAAAGTTTGGTGAATTTATTGCAAACAATTACTTTGGGGTTATTTAAGTTGAGAAAGAGAATTTATAAAAGTAGATTTGCGTGTTTGCACAGATACATATAAGCGAAAATAATGGATTATATATACACTTTATAAAAATTCAATAAATAAAATATTTGTTTATTTATGTTATAAAATACAAGTATATAGAGTATAGTTGAAATTTTAGTCACGAATATTCGGTTGTTTTTATAAATTTATCAAATAAATAATTTAGGATTTAACTCTTTAAGATTAAGATTTTATCTCTTTGTCATAAAATTAGTTTCACTTAATTGACAAATTTAAATTAACTGGCTAAAGTAAAATGGTTAAATATAATATCAAGTATTTTGTTTGGTCGGTAGTTTTTTTTTGGTTTTGAGCTTTATTATTTGGTTTATGATACTTGTATATCATTTTCAAGTATATGCGTTATCTAATTGTTTTATAACATGTTTTGCGATTTTCAAATTATATTCAATAGTTTCTTTTTCTTATAACTTGCATAAAAGCTTACATGTGGATGCGATGAAAAGGACTATCTCTTACACTGCCAAAAGTATAATTAATAAGAGAATAGCAAATAAGAAACGTGAATTAACTTAAAAAAGCAATTTTGCAAGAGATAAGTCAATTTAATAGTTATTCCATCCCTGCTGATGAATATTTCTGTCGAAATACCAGATCAAGGTTATTTACAGTATTATTTCTTTAAAATAGTACCCCATGAAATTTATATTTTGCATTGATTGAATAATGTAGCTATTATTTTCTAAATCTCTTAAAAATTTAAATAAGGTACTTATCTTGTTTGCCAGCTGGCCATCCCAATTTACCCCGATTTTTTTTACCCTATGGATGAAAATAATCAGGTAACAAAGTTTTGAAAAATAGCAAAATAAACACATTTCTACAATAATAAAGTAGCTGGAAGTTTCACTGAACATAGTCAGATAATTATTTTATAACTTCCCCTAGGGCAAGTTATAGTAATCGCAAAAAAATCGAAAATGAAAATTTTTATATATCTTTACGTTTCAGAGATTTCTGAATATTTTGGCACACCTTAGAAAAAATGGATGTATGTGTGTGTGTCTGTGCCTGTATGTGTGTGTGTTCGGATACGAATTTTCGTCGACGATTTCGGGAACACGGATGAAGCGATTTGAATAATTCAAAAAAACATTCGATTTGTTTTGATAAGGAGACTTGCCGATTAGTTTTGGCGAGGGCAGGTTTAGCCGTTCCGAAGATATCTGACAAAAAGTGCCAAAAACGGTAATTCAGTTTTTAAGAGAACCGAGCGGTTTCGGAGATCTAGTAAAAAAAGTAAAAAAAAATGTCATTTGGCGGCGGTCAAAAATGGTCATTAGACATATACACATCAAATTATCAGATATTTTATAGAAATTTTAACAATGAGTATAAATTTTGTTTGCATTCCTATGGGTTCCGTACCAATGTTTATTCGTTAGACGGCGACGCGGCGCTTACGCGCTTTGATATTTCGTCTCTATGCAGTTAAAGCAGTACTATTGCTTTGAAAAAATGTTAGGAATTTCCAAAATATGTCAAAATAAAGAAAACTTTTTTTTTCAGAAACAGTAATTTTTTGTCAAATTCCTAGTTTCTCAAAAATCTAATTTTTTCGAAGTCATTTTTTTCAAAAATGTTAATAGTTTTTAAAAAAATAATAATATTTAGTACGGGAAGTTCCAGCAATTTGCCTTAAGGCTAGATGCCATGCGCTCCACTAGGTTTTTTTTTTATATTATTTGTTGTGATATAATTGGAACTTTGTGTTTCGTCCTGCCCTATATTGTTTAGTAATTTCGACGTAATACATCAAACTATCTCATACTAGAGATGGATGTGAGTATTCCAAATGAGGATATCATAACGAGGCATACACAGTTGGGTCATTATTCGAGGCAGCTTCTCATTAACGATGCATAAATATTGAACCGAGCTGTATTATATGATGTCTCGCGGCAGTGCGTCATATGGCGCTATCGGGTCGCTCGGCTCGGGTCCGGCGGTGCGAGCGCGTCAACCGGAGCGCGATGCAGAACACCAAACACACTCGCGAACGCTTCCGAATCGCTGCCAGCTCTAATGGGTCTCGGTGTAAATAGTAAATACATGTGTCTGTTTGCCGAGCCTCCTCGACATATTCCCTCCAACCGCCTCCAACTACAAACAGCAGCTACAACCGCCGCCCACCGGCTCGTATAAATCACTTTAGTTGAGTTCACCGCGCGCGAAATAGCGTCGCTGCGACTCTCATGAGCTACGGCCTCGTAAAGCATCCTCTGTTCACACAAATTTTGCTATTTTGCAGATCGTCCCATTCAACCGAAACGAGGCTACGTCTGTTGGCCTGTTGTTTTGCTTTCGTTTTCGACTACGTTAAAACAACAGAGCACTTTGTGGATTGAGATTTCGTTGGGGGTTTATTATTTATTTTATTCGCTTATTTACAAATAGTGTATTCAAATAACGATATGTTATTATAAATGCCTATGAAAGAGAATCAAGCATTTTGATTTTTGATTATATAAAATCCCATAATCATAGTAGGGTATTAGACAAAGGTTCGATTTGACTTTCAGTAATTCAACTATCTGAACCAATTGAACTACATCACAACAAATAACACAAATGGAACAAACAACTATTGAACTATGTTCAATAATATACCCAATTAATTCCTAATTATAAAAATATGTTTCTAGCTCTTTTTTTCAAATTTGTCATCTGTTCATTTTTACCTCAAAGGCTAGGTAAAAAGAAAAAGGAACAGCAATCGGACAAACAGATACAATGCTCTGAATTTATTAAATAATTTTTAATTTAAATTAAATTTGAAAAAGATTTTACTATGTAATAGCTAAATTCTTTAACTAATGCGAAATAAAAATTTCATTGGTACATTTTTGCTAAGGTTACACAGTATATAACATTGATCTGGTAATCTGGTCAGAAATATTCCATAGCAGAGTTGAATTAACTATTAATTTATCTCTTGTAAAATTGCTTGTTTTAACTTAATTTATTTTTTATTAACTATTTCAATATAAATGTGTAGTTGTTAAATGTTTACTTTCATAGAGGTTATATAAAAAAACATTGAATCTGATATGACAATCCAATCTTACAATACTACTTTACCCTACTCTACCCTACTTCTAATTAATATTAATACCTTGTAATTAATAAGATTACTGTTTTGTATTACTTAATTTATATTCACATTGCCTAATTTTTTTTTGGTTAAAAATATTAGCTTATTTACTATATTTTACGCAGTTAATAAAATCGATCATTTTATTATTGCAAAACTAATCAGTCACAATCATAATTTAATTCTAACTTAATTTTTTAATTTTCTATCAATCAATCAAGCAAGAAACAAATTATTTCGATAACAACGGAATTAAATATTAAATTATTCAGAACCCGACTCCCGAAATCAATAATTTTCTCATACAAGAGTTAAGAAATTTTTACATTCATAAATAATTGATAAAAATAAAGTATAAATAAAAGCTAGTTTTATTTTTAAATTTAATTTTTTGTTTTTACTGCTTTACAGATTTTTTTAGATTAACTAAGGTGTAAAGTCCTGATTATAACTTTATTCGAGACTTAAAAGATTTATATATCTCAAGAAAAATAAAAATAAAAAACGTATTATATATGTAAAATAGTAAGGTGGAATATATGAGCACAATTCTACCTCGCAATTCACTCGCATATATTTTTACTATTTAATTCCACAACTGCGTAACAATTTTAGTACTAAAATCCCAACTTTACCACTAAAATCCCACGTACGTGAAAATCCAATTAATTTACAACGCATAAAATAATTCGATTAAAATATTTCAAGAAATTTATCTATATTATATTTGGAACTGAGATTTAATTAACTGTGAAGTTAATTTTGTCGAGTTGTTTCGTATCGTCTCTGTTAGAATGATAATGTGTTCTTGTAAGTATACACTATCCGAAACTAATCTCTGAAGGGTGCTTATATAAACCTGGGGAGGATTCTGTAACAGGCAATAGACCTTAGAATTTCGGGTAGCATTATCCTCTGAAATAATTCTATGTTTACAGAAAACCTTGCATATGTGTATACTTGTCCTCATAGCATAATAAAAGATTGAAGAAAACTAGCCAATGTCTTGAAAAGCAGAAACATATTAATTTTTATTGCAAAAGATTTTAATGCGCACATTATTAATTTTGAATTTTTACATTTTTATTTCAATTAATTTTTTTACACAACAATGAACATGTTTATAATTTGAAATCAAGTTCATTGTTTCATATTTTGTTATGTATATTTAGTTCTGTCACTTTTTGGTTTTTATTTTTTTTACTCGAAATTTTTCTAAATCTAGGTTGTACTTAAAATTAACAAGCTCACAATTTCTAAATATTTTTTTCTAAATGTTTTCGGCTTGAGGTCAAGGTCAGGGATACCCTGTATATATATATATATATATATATATATACATATGTATATATATGTATATATATATATAGGTGTGTGTAATAATTTATTATATAAAATAGTTCATTACATATATCTTTCTATTAGCAGTTAGTAAGCGCTAGACTGCAATATGTTGCTCAAAACCAAGTTTGACCTTTGAATCTGGTTCTTCTATTATTGTCCCAAGCATCTGAAATAATATTTGTAATTCCTATCATCCTAGCATGTGTATATTTCAAAACATCCTCATGGGTACAGTATTACGAAATTCCAACTATTTCACTGACAAATACTGGAATTTGCTCGAAACGTGTGTCAACAGGTATAAGCATTATCCGTTACAGTCGTTGAATCGTTCGGTCTGTCTGAAGATAATACCGCACTCCGGCGCAAATCCTCGAGAGATATCGTCATAGAAGGAAAACCAGCACGGGGATATACTTGCCGGTTGCCGGTTGTATCCATCTTACCTTCTACAAAGTCATCTTTTAAGTCACTGTCGAGATAGTTTAGAGCCAGTTACGGTGCCACCGAAACGGAATTCTTTATTCTGCTTGGAGACATGGAGTGGTTAGACCGATAGCAGGATGCTATTTTTTATAAAACTTTTTTTATTGCATCTTTGCATGTGAAGCCAACTTCCTATTCATCCTTGGTTCTGAAATAAAACATCAAATTTGACATTCGAACTATAAATGTATTGTATAATAACACTAAATTTAAATTTGGTATCAACATCAACAGCAGTATATTTAAGTAAGCTTGAGGAAATTCTGCTATCGGGCAACTCGATGTTCATTTTCACTTAAAAATGTAGATCAAAAATATGCTTTCAATGGAAAATAAGCCCATCTTGGTGTGAAATGGAAATGGGAAAAACTTATTTACTATTTTGTCTCTGAATCGAGTTGGAGTTTGACTCACTTCACGGACCTGCCCTAGAGCAGTACTACCAATTATTATTAATGGAAGCCTTATCAATTCATAATAACTAGTGGACGAAATTAGCCAAATAAAATATTTCAAAAACGAATCGTCTGGTGCAAACTATTACTAAGTACATCTCATGAGCTTCATCTTTAAAATCCATTTGAATCAATTTAATATTGACCAGAGTTGCATCTGCTCTATTTGTTTCCCTGTGATATCCAATTCTGTTCGTGTGCTCCATATTTCCTTAAATTTTTGAACAGTTATCTTCTCTACTTAGGCACTATACTGTGTCGTACTTCTACTTTTCTACTCTAAGATTACTGTAACGTCGACTGCACCAAAGGAAAACGTCTAACCAACCTTGGCGAATTCTGTATTTCTTGAGGAAAGGATCAAATAGAAAAACATACGCAAGCTTTGCAAACTTTGAATATAAGAATTGAGAGACTTATGCCTAATATGAAGAATAAGATTTTCAAAATAATGAGAGTAATTATAAATTAAATTGTAACGTTAATTTATGATGATACTACTCCTCTGCTACTTGATTGTTTAAAAGGATATCCAATGACAGTCTTGATATAATATATTAAAGAACCCAGTGGCTATTTATTTCAAATGATTGCATGTTTTGATCTTTATTTTCAAATGATATATGCATTTATTATAATGTCATATAATGATGTTATAAGTAGTTCTTATTCAAAACAATACTAACGAGTAGAACCTCGGAGGTTTATGCTTCTGAGCTTTTGATGGAACTTTTGGCCTGGTTAAAATTTCATAGGCGTATAAGAGTGGTTTAATTATAAAAATTAAAGATTTGAAAATAAACCGCGCGCAATACGTATGTCTACATATTCGTATTATTGTCTCGGTAGCCTCAGTTAGTTATGGACGTATTTTCATTTTTATTATACTATTAGCCATGAAGGCAGCAATCTTCATGGCATTGAGCTTTTACACCCTGTAGAAAGGGTAGCGGATTTGAATCGGGACTTAATTTTCTCACTTCTGAAACTTAAGTCCGCGTAACAACATATGTAGTAAATAATCAATAAATATTCTTTTTCAATTAGACTGGGTGACAAATCATTTGTTTTGTAAAAATTTGCAAAAACATACATAAATTATACCAACAAATCAAAGTGTTTCAAACAGTTACACAAGTTAGGAACAAAGAAACTTTTGTTCTAAATAATAAAATTTAGTAGGTTTATCAATATTATTTCTAGTTTATATATGTAAGCCAATTTTTCAAATGTGCTGATTCTTTTTCAATTAATGCAAATCAATTTATGCTCGGTCTGACGATTTGCATTTGGTTTTACATTGGTAGCAGCTAAAATACTTTTTGGCTTAAAATTTAATAAGAACCAACATT
>NW_020537646.1:4474398-4635763 GCF_003426905.1 Ctenocephalides felis
TATAATTCATCAAGTAAATTGTGATCGCTTAAATTACTGTTTATATGTGTGAATACTAATTGAATTCCACGCGCAAATTATTATAGCTATGCTATTTCTGTCATAATATTAATTTTGTTGACAAGTAGTTAGGGCTCATCAACCTGAAATTGATGTCAACCCAATATTAAGTCAGAATTATCATTTCCTGAACGAATAGAACAATTTGATGTAGTGCTTTGCAAAATAATTAACAAGATCGCTTTGACTTTGTTATAAATAAACATATAGGATAATTGTAAACGAAAAAATGTGCAGGAGTGCGGCCTGCTATTTAAAAGTTACAAGATTTAAAATTTAATCACTTTTCCATACGTTTTGAGTTGAAGTTTGAATCATTTCTAAAGGATATTTTTTATTTTGTTAAAAATAAATAAGTCGGGTTTTCCTTCCTGACGGTATAACTCCAGAACGCACGAACCGATTTCGACAATTTTGCATTCGTTGGAAAGGTCTCGGGCTCCACAAGGTTTATAGCTCATGCCTTCATGCAAATTGCTGGAACTTCACGTACCGTAATTGAAAATTCGAGTAATGACATTAGTGAGAATTATCAGAATTATGCTTGGTTAAGTCAACGAGCAATTCTTGCCGCAAAGAATAATGATGTACACGCACTGAATTTCACCATTCAATCAAAAATTTCTGGCGATTTGGTGACATACCAATGATTCCGACTGGTCTTCCGTTTGACTTCAAACGATTGCAATTTCCAGTTTGCCTTGCGTTCGCAATAACAAGTCGCAAGGTCAATCGCTTAGTGTTTGCGGGATAAATTTCAAATAGATTATTTAGAAAATCATTGTTTTTTACATGGGCAGTTAAACCTTTCGCTAACGTCAGACCAAAAAACAAAAAATGTGGTTTACCAAAGAGCACTTCAATGAAACGTTAGGATAATTTGCGGAATCACTTTCATTTACATAAAGAAATTCAACTAAAAAACACTTCATTTTTGTAATCGAAATGATTTCATTACTGTTGTGTAATAAAATCAAATTTTTCCTTTTCAAATATAAAACAAACAAAAAATTTTTTCGTCTTTCTCACGAAACCATCTGGTGCGAAACGGAGTTCGTCGGGTTCGCTAGTTAATTTTATAAATCTGATTTTTAAATACAATTTTTATATGTTACAATATGTTACAAAATTTATAGTCAACCCTTTCGACACTCGCACATTGCAAAAATAATATGTATTTTGTCGCCGGAGTGGTGGCATCTGAGTGAAAAGGAATAATAAATACTTTTCCAACATATTAATTTTTTTTTACCTTTATTACTTCAATCAATGTCGACAAAATAAATCCATTACCTACCTTCTCTCACCTCTACGAACTACGCGTAGATATATCGCGCGATGTAACTATATAACACTGTCACGAGTTGTTAATATGCACGCACATACATACATTTGTTCAAGCGGTCATGGGTTGGGGTTGGGACAACCCTCATCCCTTGTTGTTGCGAGGCAGGGGCGCTTCTGTTGCTCCTATGTCGAAGAACACCGTGCCAGGAATTATAATGGGAGTATATTGCAATAGAAACTTACGAGTGAAATACGCCCACGGTGTGTGCTACCAATTGACTTGAGAAAGTTTCATTATTAGAGCTATAATGTAGAGTTATTTTTAGAAATAATGAGTTGGAAAAGGGAATGAATTGCACTAGATTTTTGGTTTTAATTTAAGTTTTTCCGCACAACTGAAAATATAAATTGCGCAGATATCAATAGGTTGCAATATTTTTAGATGAAAAATATGGAGTATATTCAAAAAATAAAAAATAAATTAGTCTTCCATAAAACTTTATACAACCAAGCAATTTCATAAAAATATAATATTGATCAGAGTCGTAAATCAACCCGCGTTAGAGCAGCTCAGAGTAAATAGAGAGCCGCTGCAGTTGCAGGATTGTAAATAAACAAGTTTATTCCTGGACTTCTACCAGCAGATTTTATTTGCACAGAGAATCGCAATCTGGTTAAAAGAGTTTATCCACTATTCCGTAGTAATTGCTTGCTAACAATATCACTACTATATTTGTATTGAGAACAATATATAACGTAACATGAAAATTAGTAGCATAATGTCTTCTAATAAAAATGCAAAATTTCATTATACAATTGAATAAAGCAAATGGTTGTTGCAAACGATTAAGAGGTAGTAAATATTTTAGATATTTTATTATTTATACAAGCTATACTATTTATATACAAAGAAGTATAGCGTTCTAAAAAAAAAATTAATAGATCATTTAAGTGAATACTCAATAGTCATTTAAGGTATAAAAGGCCAGGAAACGACAAAAATTATAAGATTTTATTCATCATGCAAAAGAATTACTTAAATGGAGATCGAGTCGTTTTTTTATTTATTTTTTTCAATCTTTTGCCTTTTGACCCCCAATTTTGACTAGATACGTGTTCAGCGGTAAAAACTACTTTGGAAAATATTTGCCCTATACACGCTATTCAGACAACTTTTCTTATTTTGCGAACCTGTTTTATTAATATTATTTAATTAATAATTTTATTTATTATTTTTTTACCGTCAGGCAATTTATAGATATCTACTAGGGTTTATACAAAAACCGACATTTCAGAAAACCGGTTTTCGAATTTTAATTTTACTAAATAAACGGTTTTAACCGGTTTTTGAATTTTATATAGAAAATAAATTTTTGCTCGAATATCCTGTGATTTATCCGCAAAAAATTTATCCCTTTATTGTTTACTCACAAAATTTTCTGTTTTACTCTCATACTTGCGACCAACTTGTGCTTAATTATTTTTAAAGCCTGATATAATAATTCTAAGTTTTTTATTCTTTAATTTGTGACTTCTAGGGTTCAAAACTCTTTTTTTTAATTTGATTAGAGGAAGTGACTTCTTCATGAAGAAGTCACACTGATTGAAATTAATATATACACTGGTATAAAAATCCAAATTAATATGAACAAAACCTTTCTAGGAACCATTGCAGACTGATAAGATATCAAATGCTATTGAACGGAAAGAATCAAAACGCTTTCATCTATCTTTATTTGGATGTATTTGTCATTTTCCATTTCTACTAACTTTTCTTCGACTTTTTTCACTAAAAAAACAGTTTTAGAATTCGATAATTTTCGCCAAAAAAACGGTTTTTTAAACTGGTTTTTCAAAACCGACCAACCCTAATATCTACCTATTTTGGATGCTATACATTCTATTACCATAAATAAAACGAGGAAAAATTATAAATATTATGAAGATGCCATTACTGGCAATTCAATATGTCTATTTGTATTATACTTTTTTTTTCCTTTACGTTAAAGCAAATAGAGATAACTATGTCAACTATCCCATTTGCATTAAATATCCTGATCCAAAATCCGCAATCGGTGATAGGCGCGTATTGATAATTTCGGTCACAGTGCAGCGCATCCGCGGTTTTTGCGGACGCGTTTGCAATATTCGGGAACATGAAAGAGTAACCCTTTTGCCATATATTGGATTTGCAGCGTTTCTATGCGATGATGTTAAACCGCTGAGCCGTGCATCGTACATTATCGCCAGGGAGAGAAACACAGAAGCATCTGACAGAAACCGCAACGCAAAACCCAAAATCCATCCACATACATCAGAATATAAACGCTGGGGAGGTGGATAGAGGAAGTATTTTTTGGGATCCGCGCATTAATTTATTAGTCGTTAACTCTTCTTTAGTAGTCCTCTTTAGTTCAGAAACATATAAAAAACAATTTTTTATTGAGCCATGATCTCCAATTCCTGATTTAGTCACTACTTTGGCTTATTAGTTATTAGTTTATGAATCTATTTCTTTGTCAAGGGATCTTTAATTTCCCGTAGGGTATTAACTTCCCGTAGGGTAAGTTATTGTAATGGGCCGAAAATCGAAATTGAAAATTTTTACATTTCTCGGCGTTTTGAAGGTTTCTGAACATTTTGGCATACCTCAGAAAAAATGGATGTGTGTGTGTATGTATGTATGGATACGAATTTCCAGAGAACAGAGCATCCGATTTGAATGTTCTAAAAGGCAGGCCCAGCCATTTCGAAAATACGAAGCTAAATGTTCAAAAAATGACAGTTTTTGAGAGAACTTAGCGTCCGATTTAAATGATTCAAAGAACTTTCTGCTTGTCTTAACAAAATAATTGAATTTGGAAAAAAAAATTTTGTTTCAACTTTTTTTTTTCAGAAAATTTTTTTTTTATATATCGAAAATAATTCAGATATTATTTTTAATTTTGACTAAAGTTCTAATATACTTTAAACAAATAATTTCAACTTTGCAATTCAGTTTATGTAATTCTCAAAAATATTAGAAAATGTTACAATATTAATAATAATCTATTACAAAACATTCAGTATTCCTCGAACATTTCGTTACGATACGGATTTCCAATTCCAATCTCAATAAACCGGAGCGCACAAGACAAATTTTGAGAAGTGTTTTTGAAATCCACTCTTAAATTCATTGAACGATAAATCTACTTATTTTTAGAATTTGACCATATAATTCTTATCAAACTTAGATAATACCTAAAATAAAAATTATATACTCACGTTTTTATTTTCCCGTAGGGTAAGTTATAGTAATCGCAAAATGAACAATGAATTTTTTGCATGAGGTCTCCTGAATATTTTGGCATACCTTAGAACAAACGGTTTTATGTGTCTATATCTGTTTGGATACAATTTTTTGTTTACGATTTTGGGAGCACTGATCAACCGGAGTCAAAAAACATTTGTATTGACGGCGAGAAGTCTTGATTAGTTTTTCGCAAAGGCAAGTCTAGCCGTTATGGAGATATAGATCAAAATATGCAATAAATGTCAACAGAGCATCCTATCTGAGTGATTCACAAAATATTTCAATGAAGAATTGATTAAATTTTTTACGAAGACAGGTCCAGCAGTGTTGGAAAATAATAATTGGTAGACAGGTAGGCTAGTAGACATGTAGACAAGTAAACAGAAATAGATGGACAAGTAAACGAGTGGACAGATGGGCAGGTAGACATGCAGATCATATATGAATCGTATAATTATTATTGATTAAATCGATTAACACGTGGGAAGTTCATGCAATTTGCTGCAAGGCAAAATATCACTTGCAACTAGTTGTCATTGTATCTGAGAGATTATTAAGTGACCTTATGTAAAAGTAACCAAGAATTCATTTTTTATAATTGATCGTGTTCGCCAACGCAATTTTCACATTCAAATTCAACCGATACTATGTTAAATAAATATTTTCCCAACCTCAATATACTTTTATGATCAGTCCAAAATCTCACCATCGGTCTCCTTAAATTACGAGAACTTATTACTCACAGTCGAATACGAAATACAAAAAGTTCAGAATAAACAAAATTATACACTGCGACAGCGTAATATAACATGATTTATATAGAAGTCGGGAGGAATGTTCCCAAAATCCCTTTGAATAAGCATTAAAATATTCAACTTGAACTTGTTCTTGTTTCGGAATTTTTGAGGGTTTGGGCATTGTTGTTAAACAATGCGTCCTGTGTAATGTTAATACTAGGGCTAGAATAATAGACACAAATATAAAAAAAATATTAGTAAACTTAAACATACAAATCATTGGTTTTTTAAAGTCTGCCATATTGAATATATATTTAAACTTGCTTGCAGTGCAGCATGTATTTGCAGAATATATTTTATTGATAATTAAACATTATCATTTAATTGATAACCAATAAATACAATTTTCTGGTAGTCAGGTTATCATATGATAATGAATGCTATAGCATTCACGTCAAGTATTTTGCTTGCATTTAAGGAAATATGCTTGCTTAAACTAATTAGGAACTACGGGAAAAACGACATAATGCAAAAATACCTAAAGAATCTTTTAGTCATTACCTTTATAGGTATAATAATTACGAAAATCTAAGGTTATAAAAAATTCAATTCAAAATCATTGATTTCAAAATTTGAATGCCATAGCACTCATGTCATCTCAATGAAAATGAATGTTATAGCATTCACGTATCCGATCATGTTAAGTTGTTTTTCTGACTCAGTAGAGTTGATAATATTACAAAATGAATCTTGTAATGAATATTTAAATATTTTCCAGATTTTAATCGAGATGGAAGTATATGAATTCAATCATTTTGAAATAAATTAACCCAATGTTGATCTTGAGATGAAATTTAAAAATTCAAAAATATGTACACAAATGCAAAAATAATCATATTGACTGTCATTGGTTTTATTTTCTTTCGGATCTAATCACGCAAATAATCGTATTGCTTGCCATTGGTTTTATGAAAATATATCCTAAATAATAGTTAGTATAATTTTATTTTTCGAAAAATTTCTGGTTTATTTTCATGCCCACTCCCCGTCTATTAAGAAGTACGACCAAATTCTGTCAGCCGCGGGACCCGGGTCGTCGCGTAGCGCTGGGAGTCGCGCAATTTGCATTGTAGAATTACGGGCGACTCGTAGACATTCTTGATAATAAACGTGTAGCAGAAATATGACATGAATAAATAAAGCGATGCGTATAAATTCGTTATAAAAGCAATTCGAACGAAACGCCTTGATGATATGGAAAACACCACGATAATATACATCAGAAGTGACTAACTTTCTGAAACAAGATCGTTGAAATATTTAGGATTCTATAAAATAAAGTGAGATATAACGGATTGAATTGATATTAACGATTGAAAGGGATGATGATTATATAGAGCATTTTATTTTATATATAAGTCTATTATTTTTTATTGGGATTCATATAAAATTTTAAGTGAAATCTCCGGTTCCCATCTGTCTTCTTCCATTCTCTCGGCAATAATCTCTTCTATCGTGTAACATATTGACCTCGTGCTTACGCAACAATCTTTCAGAATGTGGGCACGCCGAGATTATAATATTTGATGTATGCAAAAACCGATAATAGGCAAGCATAAGAAAATCATCCAGTGCTTCCTTTGACTATAAAACCTAGAGGCAGCTAAAGGGTGACACATAAAAAGCTCACAAATGATAAGCTCTTGTAATGGGCTCAGGGGCTGCTGGCTTAGCGGAACGTGACGTGGAAGGAAATTGTATTCTGGAATCTTTTCGAGAGTGTGGCGTAGGCACGATATATCTACATATAGGGAAATCGGGGGGTAAACGACACACTTTGCTTTTTTTGTGAAGATAAACCGTAACTATAATAATAATCTAGAGTTACAATAACCAGAGCTATATTCTTCACCATTGTTGTGCATACTTGTATGAAGTCGTGACTTCATATTATTTCTGTATTATATTTCTTTTGAATTTTTGTAACAACGTATTTATTTACTAAATTTTCTTCGATTCATCTACATATATGGCAAGTAAGGAATGAATAAGTACTCTTTAGACAAACTGCACCTATAAAAATATTAAATTCAAAGCTTATCAAAAAGAGAGCTTTATCTCAAACCTAATCTTGTCAGTTTCAATTTTTCAAATTATGATTGCAGGTTGAAATTCTGCACGACTCAAATTTAATGAACTTGAAAATCGAGACCAAAATATGTTTTGAAGTAAAAACAGCCAGCACCGGAATAATTCAAATAATATACGAGTATCTTCAGTATTCTATAAATTGTATTGAATATTTTTTTAAATATAGGTAGGTTAACTATGAGGCTACCTACTAATAATATTCAAGTATTATCCAGCAAAACAAATTACTAAACATGTTCATATAATAATTGACATTTAATACTTTATTTTTTTTTAAAAAAAAAGTATATTTTCTCAAGTATTTTTAACTGCATATTCTTATTCATGTTTAATTTTTCTGTTGCATTGAAAATTCATTAATTAGTTTGACAATTTTGAAATCACAAATGCCATAAAAATTTCCAACACGTTGCGTATTAGTACCAAATTTTATTGTAAAATTTAATTACATCATTGTTCTTTAAAAGGATTATTATTCCCCTCTCCCCTAATTTTATTCTACGTTTTTTTTCAACAAAAATATACATAGTATTTTTGTGATGTCCTATATGAATATTGTCTACTCTATAAATATATTTATATATGAGCAGAGTGAGCGTTTTGAATGTGGTTTTTCGGCAGAATTGTTTGCAAGGATTAGAATATTTCAGTGGATCGAAATATTTTTTTAAATTTAGAGTTATTGGGAAAATGATAATTGGATAAGATTTATAATATTTATAGGGTTTTATATTAAATACATTATAATAGTGTTATTAACTCAAGATTGAATTTATATAGTGTGTAATGGAACACCAAGGCTACGCTTATGCTCTAACTTATGAAATTATTATAAATGATGATTTAAGCACTTAATTATTTTTGTCAACTTACTGAAATTGCAAATTACTTGGAAATGTCTTATAGTAAAAATATCAGATAAATTAGATAACTATTCAGATCAAATGGAATAAAATTCAAAAATAAAATTGATCGGTTTGGACAGTTTAAAACCACTTTCAATTGACAATGTGAATATAAAAAATTTATGCAAAAAAAAGCCTAACAGTTTTAGAGTTCTATTTTTGGTCTTTGGGGGGTATCAAAAAAAATGTTGATCACTTTAGGAGTTACTGTTATAGACTATGTGTATATTATAAAATAAATATCAAATAAATTATTTCTATTAATTATTCACATGAATTCGTCATATACAACCCAACTACCAATTACTACTCTAATATAATCCTCGAATAAAACATCGAGGAAACCAATAAAGAAGTGGCAATGTGCCAGATTAATCTTTTAGTTTTCTTGCGGTAATACATCAACCGGATTGCGTGTTACGTTTTTTTCTCATTTTGCGTGCAAAAAATCATGCGAAACGATCAAATTTAATAACTCGGAATTAACCAAACCGAATAATACCAGTTGTCAGCAAAAAATGTCAGAGTTAATTTAATGAGTAGCCATTTCTTTGATGTTGACGTTGACATAAAGCTGGGTTTGATGGGAGATAATTGAATTATTTAGTGCGGTCTATTGTATATTTATTTATGATACTTATTAATATTCATAGAGAATATTTTTAAATTTCAACAGCGTTTGTATCTGAACAATTTTAACATTTTAACGTTTACAATTTTAACATTCAATTTATTTGTGAAAAATTCAAGGTTCATAACCCTCTATAAATTTCATTCATTCGTATTCTCATATTTGAATAATTCGTAAGTTAATTATTTTAAGTACACATGAAATTCTCACAAAAAATCGACTTATTCTATTAAAGACTACCTGCAAAAATATTTTATAATATATAAAATAATTTTATAATTAATTATTAATTAATTTGATGGTTTATTAATATTTTAATTTAATATATATTAGCATTAAATCTTGCACTTTCTACTAGTTTTGGAATTGGATAGAAATCTAATACTGGATATAATTTGTTGCTATTAAATTAATTAATTCTGGGTATGGTAAAAGCGGATTATTCTGTTTGTACTAATAAATTTATAATTATATCGTAATATGTTATTTCACTAATCTGATTGACATAGATGTTAATATTTATTATTAAAGACATGAATCATATTTTAATTAAAATTTTATAATATAAATAAATAATAAAAGAGAGCTCATTATCTTGAATTCTAATAGATGCATTTTAGTAGGAAAAATGCATACTTATTTAAAAAAAATTTAAAAAAAAATATTATTTGCCTATTTTTTTAAGACACGCAAAAATATTGAAATTTTGTATCAATTTGAAAAAGTATCAATATATGACTTGGCTTATTTATTAAAATAAGTTATTATTCGATAAATAATTATAGTCACAAAGAACAAAACTGGTAGCAGAATTTTAAAAGCAATTTTGGAGCAATTCAAAACAATTTCAATTACAATTTATACCTTGAATGTAAAACGAATTAATTTTTGTAAGACTGAAACATTCACAATATAATAAATTTTCATATTATTGTATTAAATGTTAATTGTTTGAGTTTCGGTGAGTAATTGTGGAATAAAAGAAGAATTATACACGGAATCATTTGAAATTTAATCACCTCAAACTTTTCTAATAAAAGTTCAGGGTTAAGCAAACTTGAATAATGCTCGGAACAAATGTTTGAATATCTTTTGTAACTTATTAACTTCCCGTAGGGTAAGTTATTGTAATGGGCCGAAAAATCGGAATTGAAAATTTTTACATTTCTCGACGTTTTGAAGGTTTCTGAACGTTTTGGCATACCTCAGAAAAAATGGATGTGTGTGTGTGTGTGTGTGTGTGTGTGTGTGTGTATGTATGTATGGATACAAATTTTCGCCCACGTTTTCGGGCGTACGGATTAACCGATTTGAATAATTTAAAAAACATTCGATTCCTATTGATAAGGAGAAGAGCTGATTAGTTTTTGGCAAAGGCAGGTCCAGCAGTTACGGAGATAAGGAGCAAAGAGTGCAGAAAATTGTAATCAAGTTTTTGAGAGAACGGAGCATCCGATTTGAATGATCTAAAAAACATTTTAATTAGTAATGATTAGGAGAAGGGGTTATTAGTTTTTCACAAAGGCAGGCCCAGCCATTTCGGAGATACAGAGCTAAATGTACAAAAAATGGCAGTTTTTGAGAGAATTAAGCGTCCGATTCAATTGATTCATAGAACTTTCTGCTTGTCTTAACAAAATAATTGATTTTGGAAAAAAAAATTTTGTACCATTTTTTTTTTTTTTTTTTTTAAATTTTTTTATTTTTTTTGTATATCGAAAATAATTCAGATTTTATTTTTAATTCTGACTATAGTTCTAATATACTTTAAACAAATAATTTCAACTCTGCAATTCAGTTTATATAATTCTTATAAATATTAGACAATGTTACAATATTTATAATAATCTATTTGAAAACATTCAATATTCCTTGAACATTTCGTTACGGTACGGGAAGTTCCAGCAATTTGCCTTAAGGCACGATGCCACCCACCCCACTAGTTTAATTATATTTTATTTGAGGTACTAAACAATACTGCGCAATGTCGAGCAAATAAGTATTTGAATAGATTTAGCTGATATATAAATGAGCAAAAAAAATGATAGCAATTTATTATTCACATACTTTTTTGTTGCATTAGCAGTCTTTGTTTAAATATCTCTGCTTGAATTTCTATTTTAAATTTATATATTTTTCTCAACGAAAAACACGTTGGACCCGCCAGACTTGTCAGAGATTAAATCTCCTGGAAAAGAAAATACGTGGCCTAGAGACGCGTCGTCTGGGACACTTTAATAGTTAAAAAACGTATTTAATTAAATTAAATTCGGAGCTTATAACATCGCCCACATCTTATATGGATTCTTTTGAATATAATGTGTATTTTTCTCATTTTAAATACGTCTTTTCTTACGACAAATTCTCTGAACGTGCGAAACGACAAGGCAACTCGGCTTAACGCGACGTCCAAGATGTTGACGTGTTTCGATCAATTTAAACAACTTATGCAAAATCTCGGTTTCTTTCAAGAAAACGTTCTTATTCAGAGTAGACGCCAAAAGTTTTGCATTATGATGAATCGAGGACGAAATAATTTAATTTATATGATTTATATTTGACGACCGAGCCAGGATATTTATCAACGCAACTCGGTCATTAAAATGGGCTTATTAAGTTGGTGTAACGAATGTTTGTTGAGCAGACATAAATTTATTTCTGCGATGGAAATGTACATTTTTGCGATGGTAAAAAAGGATTCTAACTGTAAGTACTTGTTTTTGTAACACACTTGTATTAAAAATGAAATCTTCACTGTTGTCATTTGAAGCCTCAAATTAATTCTATCAACATTTTTATTTTTTCTTCTGTTTGAGTATTCGATTCACTATTGTATTTGAAAAAGATATATTAAACATTAAAATATCTAATGACAATATTCCAAGTTTTTCACAGTTACAATGTTAGCTAGTAATTAATTAATTAATGAGAATTTCACTGATTATATTTTTCTTTAAATTTTACGAGTATGCAGTGATCGAAGTTATTAATTTATTTATTTATTACTTTTGTTATATATCATTATTGAAATTATTTATACCAGACTTGGCATTCCTTTTTTATATATAATTCAACATTCGTTCAGTTTGTTTTTATATGAATTTATAACAGATTTTATATATGTTTAACCATTTTATTATACATCGACTTGATTATTTATGTATTTTAGAGACCATGATTAATAAAATTGTTGACATCAGTTGGGAAAAGTCAATATGCCATCAATGAGTTACTACTATCGTTACAAATGTAATTTTTCTAATAACAACTAAGCAAATAATTTAATTTTCATGATTTATTCTCACTCATAATGTAATGAAAAATGTTGGTGATATTTATCAACATGAAGCGGCCGTTAAAACAGGCTTTTATTAAGTTTGCCTTTAGAATTTATTTCTAACGTTCGAAGATTTATATCGGGCAAATTGAAATTATGGTTGTGAAGTTGTATTTTATAGAATTTTACATTGAGGGAAAGTAATTTATGAGGAAAAATTTGTTAAAATTAAAATAATTTTTGAACTTATCTCGTTCAATTTTTTTGGATAAAAATTAATGAAAAATATTGTTTTTATCATGAAGGATGTGGTAACTTAGCAACACTAGTATATTAACTATTTATTTTTTCATTTTTAATTTTTCTGTTTTTATTTGTTATGTTTTGTCTTTAGTAACTAAACTAGTAAAGCCTTTGGTCTAAATGTAAATAAATTTGGAAGTATGATATGTAAGTGGCAGATGTGTACATAGTCCAATGATTACCCGAAAATCAATTCAAAGAACCAAATAAAAAAAACACCTTTAAACATTCTCGAATGAGTAATTCGGACTTGCAAAATGCTTCTATTAACATTTTATTTATTTCTAAATTTTCTGCTTTTATTTGTTATGTATTGTCTTCAGTAATTAAACAACTGTTGCCTTTGGTCTGAAATTATATCCATTTGGAAGTAAGATATGCAAGTGGCTGATGTGTATATAGTCCAATGATTACCCGAAAAGCAATTCAAAGAACCAAATAAAAAAACACCTTTAAACATTCTCGAATGAGTAATTCGGAATTGCAAAAGGCTTCTGTATCATCAAAGGTCTATTCGGCTGATCCAGATCCATCGATATCCAGAAAGCACACGGAGGATGAAAGAGGGTAATCCGAAAGACCAATTCAATTATGATAGGTCAATCGCACGTCAAAGAAGATACGAGTCTGGACGAACGAAATGCATTTGGAAACGTCCAACTCGAAATCTAAATCTGAACTTTGCTCACAGGAGCCACCAGCAGAATTTTAATGTGGCATACTCACTTCGAAAATTAAATTTAAGCCTCGGAAACGAAATGCAGAACTATGTAAAAATTGTGTGAGGTAGATAAAAACTTTGCAGTGTAGTGACCAGGGTTTTGGGATAATTATGCATAGCTATGAATATCAAGCAGTAGGAAAAATTCATACAAAAAATATATCTCTTTATATAATCATAAAATAACATAATATGAGTGCTTGAACATTTCATCTATGAACACAGTAGATGATTATATAAAATAATTTTAAACATTTACTGAATAATCGAATTAAAATATTCATTCCTTTAAAATCTGTCTTCAATCTATTTATTTATATCACGTTTCTATTATTTTTCATTATTCCTTTCTATAAAAATGCCAATCGTACCATATAAAAATGTTGAAATATTCAGCGTTTCATAAAATTAAGTCATGCGAGATATTTCTCTGATGCTATTCCCGGATTTTTTTCTCCTGTAAAGGGATCAATCTACAAATCCATTCATGGATCAGGAAACAATCGTTTTCTGGTTTTTTCAGTCAAGTATAAGGAAATTTATATTCCAAAGATGTTGTCTTATCATGTGTGCATCGCAGTAATAGTATTTATGGTGATTTATCAGTAGTGGTAATGGAATTTCTTTAAAGCGTATATAAAATATTCCTTGCAAGTATTTACTCTATTTATATTGCTGTATAATACAATTTTCAGTACACAAAGATATCAAAGAAGCGGTTTTTGTGTATTCTTTCCTTTTCGAGTTGTAAGTTATTTATTTACAACAGAACGTTTCCTGCATACCATATTTTAA
The DNA here is from genome assembly GCF_003426905.1 of Ctenocephalides felis. Lineage (NCBI taxonomy): Eukaryota > Metazoa > Arthropoda > Insecta > Siphonaptera > Pulicidae > Ctenocephalides > Ctenocephalides felis. Next base: position 4,488,558 of record NW_020537646.1, read on the forward strand.
ATTACATGTTGCACTGCTGCATGAGAATTTTTAGGAAGAGTAGAAAATGCATTATGGATTGAAAAATATGCTTTTATCAATAAAACAATGTTTTTTATGTATTCAAAACGAAATTTTTGATATTGGATACCTGCTTTGAAACAGTTTCTTTGTTTTATTTATGCAGAAAATATAAAATTATCTAATATATCAGGTTTCCAACTAAGTAAGTGCGGATTTTTGTTAGAAAAACATTTTTTGAAGGAACTATATAGTTAACTTTAGTCTGTAATGCTTTGTGCATTGATGAATAATTTTTTGTCATATTTCAAGCAGCATCAGTATCGCACTCTTATAAAACTTCTGATTTTTATTAGCAAACAAAAAGAATTTACTTTTGAATTACGTCAGTAAACCTCAAAACTTAAGTGAAACCATCTAAGCTTGAAAACCGCACTTACTTAATTGCCAACCTAATAGATAGAGACTTTCATTGATTCATATTATTACTTAGGAATTCAGATTTTTTAGAATCCAGTTCTAGAAGTGGAATAAAAGGTTTTTTATGCATTCGTCCACCTATTAAACAAAAGATAAAGATTGAAATTTTTAATTTTTTATTTTTAATAACATTCAGAATTTCTGTTCTTTGGTGCAGTATTTATATGACAAAAACAAAAAAGCAAAATAATAATCAAAATGAAAGAATTTGATTAGCTACTGTGTAAAAAGTCTAAGCTCTCTGTTGAAAATAAGTTGCTGCTATATAAATCAATTATTAAACCAATCTGGACCTACGGAATTGAGCTCTGGGGATGTGCTTACAAATCAAATATAGCTATAATGCAGAGAACTCAGTCAAAAATTTTACGTACAATTCTTAATTTTCTGTGGTACGTGACAAATGAAAGCATTCACAGCGACCTCAACATGAAAACGGTGCTATTAACGTTCAAAGAATTCAAGAAAAAATATAAACGCAAACTGGACTCACATTCGAATGCATCTATAGTTGACATTACTCAACCTTATGGAATAAGGAGATTGAAACGACAATGGCGTTTAGACTTAGTCTTAGATTAGGTCTAATATAATATCATATTAATTGTAAAACTGAGAAGTTGTCATTGGAGTTGTTCTTAGGCATTGCTCTTAAATATTGTCATTTTAGCTCATAGGAATCTTTATGTATTTCTGATTGCTAAATAAAACTGAGTTAAAAAAAAGTTTGACAAATGACTTCAAATAATTTAGCTTAATTTTTGACCTAATTGGACATATGAATAATATCAATCAATCATCAAATGAAATACAATTACAAAAACCAATGATAAATAACATAATTAAGAAACAAAAAATATGAAAAACAAATCTAAAACCAGAAAAGCAATATCAATACTAGAGACCAGTGTTGAACAGTGCTCCATATATAGCATCCGTTTGTATATACACATAGATCCTCTATATTCTTGGGTCTAGTTCTCCCACTTATCCCTTGGTGTTAGATTTGAGGTGTACATTTGTCAACTAATTCCGATGAAAAGTTTCGGTGTCCGTTTATTTGCGAGTCGGTCTATTTGCACTCGGACTCATCTAACTTTGATCCCAGCCTGATCGCTATTAGGTGGTGCCCGTTAGGTATTGCTAGAATATATAGAGCACACGGCAGGCGGTGCGAGCCACAATGATTCGGGGCTCAGCCTTACAGATCACTCCTAATTAATTACAGTTGCGGAACTTACCGCTGCGATGTACACGACCTGCCTGCAAGGTACTATAAAGGAGTAGTAAAAGAGCTAGAAGAAGGTAGTGGGCTTTGATTAAGTCGATATATTTGTTTTGTTTAGGATATATCTGAATTGGTTTTAAGGGGTAACTTCGGTGACGACCAGGGTAACTTTCAGGTCATATTTCTAATTTTTTGTTATTTTACCAATTGACACATAAATTTTAATTTTATAACATTGATCAATATTCATTACCTGTGCTCCTCATCTTTTGAACCTAAAATAACATTTTTATACCTAGAACCTGAAATAACATTTTTATACCTAGAAGTGCGAACATTATAGGCAAGAGTAGCTTGAAAGTCACATAATTTATTGACACCAAAAAATGTGTTTAAACTTTTTTAACTTCCCGTAGGGTAAGTTATGGTAATGGGCCGAAAATCGAAATAGAAATTTTTTACATTTCTCGACGTTTTGGAGGTTTCTGAACATTTTGGCATACTTCAGAAATGGATGTGTGTGTGTATGTATGTATGGATACAATTTTTCGTCCACGTTTTTGGTCGTACGGATCAACCGATTTGAATGGTTCAAAAAGCATTCGATTTCTATTGATAAGGAGATGTGCTGATTAGTTTTTGGCAAAGGCAGATCCAGCAGTTACGGAGATAAAGAGCAAAGAGTGCAGAAAATAGAAATCGAGTTTTTGAGTGAACGGAGCATCCGATTTGAATGATCTAAAAAACATTCAATAAGCAATGATTGGGAGAAGTTGTTATTAGTTTTTGGCAAGGGCAGGCCCAGCCATTTCAAAGATACGGAGCTAAATATACAAAAAATGGCAGTTTTTGGGAGAACTAAGCGTCCGATTTAATTGATTCAGATAACTTTCTGCTTGTCTTAACAAAATAATTGATTTTTTTTTAGTTTTTTTGTATATCGAAAATAATTCAGATTTTATTTTTATTCTGACTAAAGTTCTAATATAACTTAAACAAATAATTTTAACTTTGCAATTCAGTTTATACAAGGTTTATAAATATTAGACAATGTTACAATATTTATAATAATCTATTTGAAAACATTCAGTATTCCTCGAACATTTCGTTACGATACGGGAAGTTCTAGCAATTTAGCTTGAAGCACGATGCCATACACCCCACTAGTTTTGTTTTTTATTTGCATATATTGGCTTATACTACCTGATCAATCAATCTTTTAATAATCTAAAGGTAAAATTATTCCGCAATTCTGTAATGGTTTTGCCTCGAAGTCAATCATTATACTCTGATAATATTGTTTATTGTTTTATCACCAAATATCAATAACAAGAAACGATAATGAATCTCAAGTAATATTACGAAATATATGTAAATATTTTAGGAAAAACAGGAGCAATATCTTATCGTTTCATTTTGAAAAATTATAAAAAATCGCCTCCTATTATTCCAATACCAGATGGTGCGTAGCGTAAATTTTTGCAGCATCTTGTTATTGAAAACGGAAATATGATGGAAGCAAAATAATCACTTATAGGAATCGTTAGATTCACTTTTAAGAATTAAGTAAAGGATGCAAATTAGATATTTCCAATTTCAATCCTGACAAGTAATATCTTTTCGCGCATTTTTCTCTCAAATTATTAGAAATTCAGCAGACGTAGCTGATGACAAAACTCATCCATAAAATAATATTGAAATATTTTGTATACACTAAACTGGGAGATAGATAAAATTTATTAAAGCAAATATTAAAACTTAATTGAAAAACGTGTGAAATAAATAAACTATTCCTCGTTTTTATATTTGCATTCTTTATGATTTAAATCGTATAAAATATATCATTGAGCTCTTTTGATGTTCATATACAATTATCCTTATGTACATCCCATTATAAATTCAAGTGGTATAATGGAAATCATGAACCAGTCTGGTTAATTTTCATGAAAAATCTATGTTGCTCATTATAAAATTAGCGAGTTGATGTAATATGATTTTATAGAAATTAATTACTTTTTTGCATGCAGTTTTGTTTTGCATACAAAATTCCTTACTAGGAAGTGATATTAATCACAATTACTGTTGCACCCGCATTTCTCGGTTTCCCTATGTTTAAGTCAACCAAATCTTACATAATGCTATTATTCGGTATGTAAATCATAAATACCTATCTATGATACATATACAGAATCGCTAATATTTGCAACAGATGGCCAAACAATCAAAATTCGGGACACATCGTATAAATTCAAATAGTGTACGCGCAGCAAATGTGGACTTAATTGTTTTCAGAATTCCGAATCAAGTGCAATGTTGGGGGCGCATGTGCTAGATATTATCATTTTATATGTCGTGAAAGTTATACGTGTATAGCGTCTTATATGAATAGAGCTTTCCTAATTAAAAGCAGAAAATAAACTTCTTGGAGGATAACTGCGCTCTAAGACATAAACTTAATTCTCCAGCCGTGCTACGCGAATGCGATATATATGTTGTAGGCACAGGTTGCATACATATGTTCGCTTGGGGTAATCTTGTATTCAAATGTTACTTCGACGAAAGCACCGGAAAAGACACGTATTTACGGTTTTCAATTAAAACTTCGAAATTTTTCTATAAGCTTTTATTCTCCAGTGAGAAATAAATCAGGGAAATTCCGCTTCAAGGCAAATTTTTAGAGCATCCTGGTAGAGACAAATATTAGATAATTTCTAAAATTTTAGTGTGCTAAATAAAAATCAGTGAACAAATAAAAGAATTTGTATAAGTACAGGGTGTCCCAATGAGAAAAACTCTCACACTACTTTGCACAATTTTTTACTTATTTTGGACTTATCAGTAGTTTTTGAAGATTTCGATTTTCTTGATATAGATTCCAAAGACTGCTCAGAGTCATATTCCAGCTATCATAATAATGATATTTTATGAAATAATGAAATATATTTCAAATAATTCAATAAATGGTAATAGTAAAAAAATAAACAAGGAAGAAAAAGATATCATCGGTTTGTGGTGCTCTCATACCATGAACCTCTTTTCGGACAGACTACTGTTTATTACTATTATTTATAACTCGGTTTACCCATTACAGGGTACCCCAGGACTCAACGTTAAGCCAAAACTATGATATTATTGATCGTGACTGCCATGAAAAATATTATGGAAAAATATCTCACGTAGTTTAAGAGTTATGAGCTTTTTAATTACCTGGAGCTTTGGTGAAAATAAGATCTTTTTTCGGTGATTGTGGTTAATTTTTATTAATTTTGCTTATTTAAACTTATGATCCGCAATTGCGAATAACATTTCTAAGACCTCAGTCAAAAATGAGCACACAATTGTCCTAATTTTTTAAAAATAGGACTTTTCATCTCCAACTTTCAAACTCAGATTTTTTTACTAGGTAGATACGATATCATTGATCGTAATGTTGTAAGAAACCTTTTCCAAGTCTATTTTTTATGCCGTTGAATGAAAAGGATTGACTTCAGTTAGTGTACCATATATAATATTTTATTTTTATAATTCGCAATTAAATCTTTATGCAGCCCTAAATTTTTACACTCCTAATAATCGAATAATTTTTAATTCGGCTTTCAGTCAATGTATATTTTACATTGAATTTGCAGTTCAGCTAACCTTATAGAAAAGCTTCAAGATATCTACAAAAACCAAAAAAAATATTGAAAATTACGAACATGTCATAAGTGCTTTGTATGTGAGCATCGATAATGCTATCATGCTGACTTGAATATTTTATAATAATGTATAATAATATGCATCATACTATAATTTGAAGTCCATAATTGATTTGATTCTCTAATGCTCTTTACGCGCAATTTTTCTACCATATATTGGTATATCCTTCATATCATTTTTTGATAACGATAATGCAAATCCAAATAGTATTACTGATATATGTAAATATGCAACTAAAAACAGTGGCATTATTTATTTTTGTTACTACTTTATTTTGTTATTTGTTATGAACAACATAGACAAGATCAGTGTGAATAGAAATGCGTTAATATTTTTTCGATATCTTTCATATTTCCGACAAAAAGTGACTTTGAAAAAAGGGGCCATTTTCAAATGTTTCAATATCTCACCCAAATAATGAGCTAGGGAGTTGACAATTGGTATATCGTATTTTTTCGAAAAATCCTATGAAATGGTATCAAAATCATGTAAACTCCAGAATGTATGGAAACATGCCCTTAACCCTTTCACTCATTATGTAACAAATATATTTGCCGGTAAATTGTTCTATTGTTCAGATAATATTCATTTTCCTTTCGAATAAATTTATTACTCTCGGTTTCCATCACGAAACAGCAATCATTATATGAAACTACGTGGTCGTCATGTAGTTGAGAGAGAAAGCTCCCGCCGCACACGCGGCGCCGCCGTCATATTGGCGTACAATCCGCCGCCGTGTGAGTCGTAACAGATGTATCTCCTGTAATTTTCTTTTCTGCCATCATTTTCTGTAGTTCTAGACACAAACATCAGTCGGTTGGTTAGTCAGTTTGCCGTAAAGAAAATAGAGGAATAATTTTGACGCAGAGCCCGGGCCCGGACGAAATCTCGCTTTAATAACGCACCGAAGATAAAGTGGGTTCGTTAACGAATTTCTACATTATGAACGAGATAAAGACTGAACACGCGCCCAAAAAATACAATATACGCACATATCAAATATGGCTTATCTTAATTTGAACACGAGAAAAAAGATGGAACGAAAGGAAAATATTGATAAATATACGGGGCGAGGTCAAATGCTGCAGGAGAAATGAATTAGGATAAATAATTTTTAACGACATTATTGATGGTAATATTATTATTGGTTTTGCAATACAATACTTAAATTCTTATTTTAAGTAGGTAGGAAATATGTAACAAGTTTTTTCGATAGTTGGCTAGTTTCGATAAGCTTTGTTCTTGATACCTTGGTCATATTTTGTAACGGTCATATTTTCACCAAAGCTCCAGGTAATTAAAAAGCTCATAACCTTCCTCGGTCAGCTTGATATTAGTTTTAGTATTTTGTATTTTATTTTTTTCATTTATTCGTAATATCATAATAATATTCTCCTGATCCAACTGATATCAGATAAGTTTTTTCCTCCCAATCAGGAACACTTAGTTTTATTACTTCGGCAGTATCGAAAACAGTGAGAATATTTTTTCACTTCTGAAGTTGGAATGCTTCCTTAATAATTCACGCAGAATTGGCAAAGTAAGGCATTAAATAACGAACTTTATCAACGATCGATCTTTTGACATTAAGATCAGACGAAAGATTCCAGATAACTACTGCCACTAACTTTCCAAACTATAATATTGAGGCCGACCGGTGGTGTTAACGTTCTTATATCAACTAGTTCATGTCTAATCGAATTTGATTTATACTACTTTACGGAAGTTCTAAATAAAAGGAACTTTTTAAATGTAGGTAGTCGGGGAATATATTTTCATATTTATTAGAATGGACTTCAATCGGTCTACGAGACAAGTTTCGAGTTAGAGAGGAAGTTTTGAACGCACTTTATTATTTCTCTATAACTCAAGCAATGTTAGTTGTAAATAGAATTCCCTTCTTATCTTCTTGGCTTTTAACGAACTTCTAAAAATTCGAGATTTTAGCAATGTTTTTATTTTTATTTGAAAAAAATGTTCTGATCATGAGTTCAATCAAATGTTTCTTTTTTATATGGCTTTTCGACTGAATCTGATTTGTGTCATAATTCAGTTATTATTACGTCCATTTTTCTGTTTGTCGAGTGGCTTCGTGTAAACAAAAAATATCTTTTTCTAGCAAATAGCAAACAGAGAATCGTGCTGTAAACGTTGTCACAGGCACTTTATAAAGCCATGCATAAACGAAATTAAATATAAACAGATTATGTTTGCATTCGCGGGATTAACCTGTCGCCATTCGCGCGCCTCCACTAAATCTCATCTTTTATGGGAAAATGGGATTAGTTTTCTGACATTCTGTCTTCGCACCCGTTGCAAAACTATAGGAGAGCTGGACATCATTAAATTGTTATAGGTAGAAAAATAACTTCAAACATGTATTCACATATCTTCATTCCATAACACCAGCAGATATTTTTTGAATCATCTAATCGGATGATCTATTCGCTCCTTCTCACTTAAGAACCATTATTCGAACCTTTCATACTCGGACACTTATCAATGCATTGTAACTCCATTTGGACATTTTTTTCAAATCCCTCAAAGAATTTTTTTTCAAACTCTTTGCTCTCCGTTCTTGCGAAATGCCTAGATTATGATATGAATTATATGTTTTACCTGTCATATGCAAAAATAATAGAATTTTTGCACGGATCTTCATATGAAGAGTTAATTTGAGTTTCAACTAAATATTATAATTTCAAATTTATTATAGTATATTACCATTATCAGCTCGAGTTTTATTCTAGTAGTGCAAATGTATTATGGTGCAACTATTAATAACGACACGCAATGTTCCGACGGAAAAACAAGAAAAGGCGAATCTCGTTCTAGACCAAGATGAGATTCCATAAAATATGATTTGAAAGTAATACCCGCTTTTTTCTTGGATTTTCCAGACCAGACACGGGATAATGTAAAAATAATACCCGGTCTTAAATAAATAGCCACTGACATAATTGGCTACATCTGTGACAAAGGCTGTTAGAATTTATTTTGAATACTACATCCATTAAATGGGTATTTAAAATAATTTATAGTAATTTATATTTTTACAGTTATTATTGAATATAGTAAAATACAGGTTAATATGGCAATTAAAAATCGAATTATTGTTTTTTTTTATAATTGGGTCAATTGTACTTCTTATAGACTTTGTCAGAAATTTCAAAGAAAAGTTATATAAAGTTACGACGTCGCCTAATACATAATGAGCTTCTAATTATTCCGTTAATATAAATTTTGTATCATCTAATTGAAGTAAGTTAATGGTATTTTACTTGTCGGAGTATTATTAGTATTTGTTTTCATATAAGTAGATTCTCTATCATTTTATATTCAAATTATTCACTGACTCTTTCATCCAAGTCCTACTTAGTATTTTCTTTTAGAATGGAAGATTATGTAAATACTATCGCTGAAACGTATCAGATATTCTTGTCGTGAAAGATCTAGATCATAAATAATATAAGTTTTGTATATTAATAGAAAATTAAAAAATGAACTTTGTGTCCATGATAGAGAAAACATTATAAATGAAATATGAAGTCTGGAGTCAGTTTTCTTCTCATTTCTTGGGAATTTGAAAGGAGTATTGTTTATCTAAATATAGAGCAAAGAATAGTAGAAGAACAAAAGTATTGAAATTATCGAATTTCAAGTTCTTGTACATGATTTTGCAGTTAATTATTTTCATATACAATAAAGCATCTGCTTTGAGTTTAACAAAACTAATAAAATCATTCTATTTTATTTTTCACACTGAAGTTTGAAATATTTGATTTACAAAGTTTGATATTGTATAGCTCTATTATTTAATTAATATGGTCGTTCAATGTTTTATCTGATCAATGTGAAAAACGAAGTAATAGCTAAATAAATTTGCAGCAGATTTGATTTTATCTTGTTCTATGCATCGATTTTCCTCTCTATGTTCTTTGATACGTGAGCTTTTGATGTGGCGTCTGCCAGCGTCAGGATGAAAGCTTTTTGAAGCGTTCTGCCGCGAAAGAGCGGCCTTTACTCATAGTTGCGGTTTCGCGTTCTCACGTCTACCGGCGGATGTCAATTTAAAACTGCAAAAATTTAAGAAAAATAAAGCCATGAGAGGCAATATGAGTTGACCAGCGACCTCTTTCCTTGTGATTTCAGGAAATAATTCGTCGTAGTCTCGACGTCGACTCCGGATACAGTTATTGCGTCCGATCGCCGGAAGATGATACTGATTTAACTATTGTCTGCTGTGTTATATTGCGCTGTGGTAATATATTGCAGTTGGATAGTTGGTATAGAGTGCAAGTATTTTTGGATAAAATATAGCGTATAACTTTAAAACGGGATTGCTAGATACTTTTAGAGCACTTTTTTGAATATAGAGTGTAAAATCCAGTGAATATATTTATCAATATTTAATAATAATAATTTTTAATTAATAATTTTAAGTTTTCTTGCTCCGTATTTTCGAAACAGACTGCCTTTGCAAAAATCTTATCAGCACGTTTTCTTATCAATACCAGTCGAATATTTTTTTAATTATTTGAATAGATTGAATTGTGTACCTAAAAACGTCGACGAAAATTTGTATCCGAACACACACATAGCCACACACAAACATCCATATTTTTAAGGTATGCAAAAATGTTTAGAAACCCTGAAACGTAAAGATATATATTTATTTTTTTTATTTATTTATTCATAAGCAAGCCATAATCAATAATAATATATATTATTTCAGGCTCTTGTCAAGCTTATTCAGAGTTAGTATTAAAAGGATAGTAATTTTATAATAATCATAGTAGCTGCACGAATTTCGCTTTTGAAAAAAAAGAGCTGAAAAAAGCGTTCGAACATTAAATACAATGTTCATCATCAAGTTCATCATATTGAAGTCTATTTGACCACCAGTTCAAGCTCAAAATTCTTGCACAAGGTTGAAAGTTATACTCATTCAAACCCGTAAAAATTTTAAATTAATAAAATAGCAATAACAAAAAATAAAAAAAATACCAGACTACATAGATAAAGGATAAGGATTATGCAAGAAAATAATTATTGAAATCAAATTGAGAAAATTCAGTAATGTCATAAAAGGCTAATTCTTTAAGAAGTTTAACTAGGAAAGCATGAAAATTTTTGCTGTCTAAATTTCGATATTGAGTGGAACTTTATTCATAAGCTGAATACCTAGACCGTCGATCGTATTGAAAGAGCTGCCTAATTTATATGTGCGCGCCTTAATAAGTTTGTGTCTAGTGTTGTAGTTTTGAGGAGGACGAAGCCATATCGTAAAGTTTCGATTGTTTTGATGATAGATAATGTACCAGCAAAAAATGCATGGGACAGTTAGAATATTGTATTTTTTAAATATGGGTCTGCAGGAGGCTCTACTGGGCAAGGAAAAAATTATTCGAATAACTCTTTTCTGAAGCTTAAATATTTTTAATTAGTTCGGATGATTCAGAATTGGATGCCGTATGAAACGTGAGAATAAAAGTTGCTATAATAAACTGAAAGTAAGCAATTTAAACCAAGTTTGGGTTTTAGGGTGCGCAACATGAAACATGTTCTAGATAAAGTTGGTGATAGTGAGATAGAGATATGATCAGACCACTTCAAATTATTATTAATATGGATACCAAGAAACTTTGATACTTGCGAAAAATTATATGCTGAATTATTGATGGTTAAAGAAGTAATATTATTGGATAAACGATTTTTTGTACAAATGATATGATTTGGGTCTTATCATTATTGAGGACTAGATTATTTTTACAAACCCATTTCGTTATTTCTGATATAACCACGCTTTATTATAATTCTAATTTTTTTGCGATTGCGATATCATAGTTTTTTAAGTTGAAAAAATTCCAACAAAATTAATAAATATGATATAGATTATGTGTGTAAAAAGACTCGGCCGTCACACTCTGACAATGTATGAAGTGCATCTATACAGGCCTGCATTTCAATTTTCAATAATCTTAATTTGTCGCTCTCACCCGCAACCACCGACGGTTGGCTGTGGTCGACGAGTGGCGCGATGCAATCATAAAAATGCAAATAGCTGGCAATGTCATCCTTTGCACAATTTTCTCGTACAGTGCCGAGTTGCATAATTTTTCGGGTTCACTGCATCAGCAATTCGCCAGGTATAAATAGAACAAACAATGTAGGATCGTTTTGTTTGCTAACCGACCTCCTTTTACCGCTTACACGGCGGCGGGCGAATGAGTTCGTAAAAGCTCTTACGGTAAAACTTGATGAGGTTCGCGCGCAAACACGTAGAATATACGTATGCATGATCTTTACACGACGCTTCATTATATGCAGAGACAAAAGATATTGGTTAGGATAAAACAGATACGATTCTATCGACAAAAAATTGTCCAAGCTGATAAGTGGAATGAGATCGGCGTGACTTGCGCTAAAACGAAAAAGTCGAATCGGATAAATAGGATGACTCATGACGTGTGCGGAATCTATCGCAGATCAAGGAGAAGTTTAATCCGAAACGTATTATTTATCTCTGTCGAATAATATGATAAATTCAAATGTACGAGTATACATTTATATTTATTAAAATATATTTCATTAATTGTTATCACACATTTGTTTGTGTGTCAACTGGCACACCTCACGTGTAAACACCATGAATCAGTAAATATAACTATGAATCAAATTATACCTTTTGACAGATGCATCTGCATCTGCTTTTTGTTCTACTGATCGGATGCTAACCTACATCTCATAACCATAAATCCGTGTACGATTTTCATGCATCATTCGAATGGTCGGAGCAAGTCGTGCAGACAATAAAACACACGGCCGAATTTCGAATGAGGGCGAATGAGGTTTGTGCTCTGTTCAATTGTGGAAGCCAAAGCCACGGACTTGCTAGTTTGCAAATGCCTAGATCCTAGATATATCTGACGGGCGGCGCATTTAATTTATGGACGACTGGACCACAACAAGTGGATTCGAATTGTATAGCAGGAGTAGGGTTGACCAGCATGAACACTTGGAGCTGATAATTTATTGATTTTCAAACAAACTATGAATCATTAAATAATTGTTTTTGTGCAGTGCAAAAGTGGAATTTATTAAACTTTCAACAAATTTCACTAATTTACTAATAGGCAATTAAGTTGATTTTAAGTTGAAACAATATGACTATAAATAATGGTGCAGTGCAAAAGTGGCATTTATTCTCAAACTTTCAACAAATTTCACTAATTTACTAAAAGGCAATTAAGTTGATTTTAAGTTAAAACTATATGACTATAAATAACCGACAGTATTATTAGTTGATTGCTTTTTCTTTATGAATACATAGCCAACGTAAGTTAACCAAACAGAATAGTGTTTTCGAAAAAATAAAATGCATTTTAGTGAACTAATTTATATAATAACAAATAAAATTATATCTTCATGAACGAGTTTAAATCTATCAACAATACTTGAAAGTAAATGGAAATAGATGTTTATCGCGAGATTGTTAATTTTTTTGATTGTAAGTACTGCTTTTTAGATTACGAAACTCTTATAAAATTTTTATGTGCACGTTAATTAATTGTTTTATATGATCTGTTGTTATTTTTAAGTTGAATTCAACCATTTTTTTTAATAAAACCTTTATAAAATCTTACATTTGGATGGGGTAAAAAGAGTTATAAAAAATAGAAAATTAAAAAAATAAATAAGTTGAAAAAAGTACTTCATACAATGAGATACTATTCTACTCTGCTGATAATATTTCTGATGAAATACCAGGTGAAGATTATATAGAATGTTATCTCTGTGAAAAAATGTACCCATAATATTTATAATTTGCATTAGTTTTAAAAATTGAAAATTAAACATTGGATCTGGTTACCTCAGGCTGTTTCATTTTACTCCGCTTATGGGGTAAAAGGGATCAGGTGCCAAATTTTTAAATACAGCAAAATAATCACATTTCTACAATGATGAATTAGGTGCGTGTTTAGCTGAACATAGTCAATAATTATTTGTTCATAAATCAATAATTGTTTGTTTGATATGTGTTATTTCTAGTGATATAATTGGGTTGGTTTTCACAATTGCTCAAAGTTCAATTGGGCTTTGGTGTCTGGCCCTACTCTATCACATTTTTCCAATTTCTTGTGTTACCCCATAATTCACTGTGAGTATGACGAAAAAATATTTTACAAATAGTCTTATGAAAGCGTATGTATGCAAATATATTATTTACATGATACTAGTATAGAGAGTTTCCTTAAGTTTAACTTATTTTTGACCCCCAATCTGGTATAAATGTTAGATATATTAAGCTTATTGCCTTGTGTACTACATAAGTTTTACCCAGTTTCGGCAAACCTAACCTGCGATTAAAAGCCAACCGTGGGGGATTAAAATGTTATCCCATGCGCCCCAATTCTGGAGTAAAAAATAAACTCAATTATATCACATTTATCCATTTGTCCTAGTAATTTCGTGACGTTAACCCAGTGTGAGAGCACCGAATGTTTCGAATAATTCGCGAACAGTCATTTAAGCGCAATTGTACGAGTATGTAGGTAATTAAAGGGCCCGGCATTCATCTAACAAAAGCCCCTCGTGTTAATCCATTGTCGTGCCTATATGAAAGTGCGCGTTTCGCGTTATTTTTGCCCCTATATCATAATCTCTGGCGAAAGAGGCCGCGTAATATTATGCGCCGCGTGATGCCGCCGCTAGAAATTATTGCGCTAGTTATTCAATTAATTACGCTTGTTTTAGGACAATATTACTTTAGTTCCGGGGTGTCGCAATGAAATGCGGCCCGGAAAACGTTTGCCCGGACTGCGCGGCTTTATAATGAGTGCAAAAACTCCGGTAATTTGTGTTGTATAAATTAAAAAAGACTATTCGGGAATCTTCATGTTGCAGCGGTGACTTGAAATATGGTTTGTTTGGATTTTTATCCTGGCTGTATGTTTGATACAAAACTTTTGAGTAATAATTATGAACTTTGAATTATGTTTTTAATTGAATGAAACTTTTATAAAATGTTGGAAATCTTCAAAATACATTATGAATGTATATTTATATATATATATATATAAATATATATATATATACACGTATATGTGTGGGTGTGTGAGTGAATATGAATATAATTTTGGAATGCAATCAAGTTAAAAAAAAGTTTTTAAAACATTTTTAAAATTTTCTACTGTGTCCTCATCAGTAGATTGGAATATATTGAAGAAAAACATACAATGCATTTAACATAAAAATTTCAAGCACATCATAGGCATGCAACACTAACTCTGTCAATGATAATTGATTAATATTTCGAAAAGTAATTGTTTTTATCTATTTTTTTCAATTCGGGAAAATACTAAACAATTACATTAAAGACTAATAGAGTTTTCTCCCTGCTTGATAGGCAAAATTTTATTAATTTAGCAGAATGATGAGACACAGATGGCTTTTAATTTAAAATAAATACTATAATTTATAGAACGTAATTAAAAACGAGGTTTAATGTTCAATTGACATTATTATCAGTATATTATGTAAAATTTTTATAAATTTTTTTGATAGTTATTTAAATTGATGGTAATTATAATATAAAAACGAGGTTTAATGTGAAATATTTATTTTAATTTTTATTGATTCCAATTATTTTGTTTTGAAGAGTTTTGCCTCGAACCCGGAATATTCATTATTGTGCGTGAAAATTCCTATTAATTAATGAAAATCATTTATTGATTTGGGTATTTTTTTAAATTTACTACGAATTCAAAATTCAAGTTGCATAATACTGGCTATGAGTTCAATTGTCATTATTATCAGTATATTATGTAATTTTTTTTTTAATTTTTTTGATAGTTATTTAAATTGATGGTAAATATTATTATACCTAAAATTATATTGAATTGAAGTAATTAAATATAATATATCAAGTAATTTAAATAGCAAATATCCTTCAATGGAATTTAATGAGTTCACTATTTTAGAATATAGGCTTAAAATAAATAAATTATATAATTAAAATTTATATATATATATTATATATATTATATTAATATTTTATTTATAAATTTATATAATTTTATAATAATTTTACCTTATGATTCAATTCCATATTAGCCCCTTCATGATTAATTCTTGCACTTAAACTATCACTTCCTGATGTTACAATCTGAGTCAACTTCTCTTTACACTATTTAAAAAACCTTCACAAATATATTTATGGTTAAACATAGTTTATAGATACATGGCAAAATTTTGTAAAATTAAGAACATACATCGATTTAAATAACTTGTCTTTATAAAATTTTAATTAAAGGAGCACAGTTATCGCAGCAGCAGTACACAATTTTATGGAAAAAAGATCATAGTCAAGTCATATTTTATTAATATGTAGATAGTTTTTGGAACACGAATTAATTTTTTGAATTAACGGAAAAATTATTTTTCGAAAATAATTTACGGAAAATTAATTTTCCGAACGTCGCGAATATCATGCAAGATCCGCGCGCGTCGCATGACAACTGACCCGAGAGTCTCTCGCGGGCCGCAGATAACACGCGCTGTGCAAAATAGGCGCATGAGCGATGGGAGTGCTTGACAAATTGTTATTAATACATACAAGATATGCAAATCATTTGTTAAAAACTTACTTTTTTGAAATTTTAAATGTTTAATGCATGTAATCTTAATACAACCTCATATATATAAATATTAAATTTGAAGTCATAAATGCTTCCAAGAAGAGAATCACGTTACGGTGGGATTAATATTTTTTGCTTTTCCAGAAAATAAGCCAAAATATAGTTTGATCTCATGAGCTATTTTGTCGAATAAACAGAAGATTAAAAAAAACTTGATATCACCCCAGAAACAGAAGTCTTTTGTTTGTTGTGGTCGCCTAGCCAACATCCTCTCAATCTTTTCAAAGAAAGTATTTATTAGTTAGTTGACGTGGCTTTCAATTTTTGAATAAATACTACTTTTTTGCTTTTGAGCTCATCTGTGTATGAAGTATGTCTAAATATGCCAAACTAAAAGTGGATTTATTAAATATTTTACTTTTTATATAATGAATTGATCTACTGTCTCACTAATGTATGAATATGGATTATATCTAATTCTGAAATAAATACGCATGATACTTTAATGATATTATAATAATTATAATGCATTCTAAAAATAAACAAGTTATTTTTCGAAATATGAGTTTGGAGCACTTAACGCTTTTTGAAATATATAAACTTCAATCCGATCTATAATTACTTTTATTATAAATATCTATGTACCTCCTTTATTGATGCTCATTTATTTCTCTTGGATAGTAAACAAATGAATAATATTATAAATTAGTGAAAGTGAGTAAAGTGTATATTATAAGAAGTATCTATTATTATGTCGCAGAAAAATACTGAGTTTCTCGACACGAGATTTCGAGCCTACGGTCATGTTTGTGAGTTCCAATTACCTGCAGAAGAAATAGAGGAACTTCGAAAAACAGGAATGTGTAATAAAATTTACGTGCATGGAGACGTGTCATCAATGTCGATAGTTCAAGTCCTTTGACCAGACAATATTTAAGAAGTCAACATGCGATTGATGAAGAAAAGTATCGGTACAAACGTTTGCGACACTTTGCCATTCATCCATTAAGTCAATTATATGCATTCTGGCAACGGATTTATATTCTGTTGGTATCCGTTGGTAGCTTGACTAATCCAATACATTACTATTTATTAGAACCTGCTGATGCGCAAAATTTGGTAATATTAGCATTATCTTATGTAGCTGATGCTTTATGTGTGATTGATCTCTTTCTGCGGTTTATAGTTGGGTTTTATGAAAATTTTACGTTCAACTTTCAGCGTCGTAAGATTTTCTTAAATTATTTGAAAACCAATTTTTTCTGGATTTTGCCAGTGACTGTGCCATACTTTCCAGCTTTCTATTTATACATTTTATATATGGAAATACCTGTTACTGACAGTTGGTATTTATATACCTATAATTTAGTCTGTTACCTAAATATTTTGACTTCTTTTCGATTTGTAAATGTGCAACACATTTATCGAGAACTTAGTGTGACGATAGAACTAGATAGCTATTGTAGAACAGTGTTTCTAATGATGATTTGGATTGTGTACTGTGTGATTTGGTTATCTTGCTTATTTGCTTTTACATATTCAAATACCGTGACAGGTAAAAATAACATGTTTGAAACATCTGTCAGTGAACTTTTCTTGCACAACATTTATAGGACATTGAGCTCTGAAAGTGTTACTTCTAGCTTCAAAGAAAACGTGGACTCTGTCCTTTTTCATAACACAATATTTGGAGCAATAGCAGTTATTCTTTACCGAACGCTTATCCTGATAGCTCTAGCTCACGTCTTGAGGTTAAATTTAAGCAGAGATTCGGCCACTATAGAATATGAAAGTATGGTCAGTCAATTGGAATATTACATGAGTTACAAGAAATTGCCTGAGTATATAAAAAACGAGAATGAGGCGATACTACGCATACCGGTTTAATAAGTTCTATTTTCACGAAGACGAAATCATCAGTTCAACATCTGGACAACTTCATCAAGATCTCATAATGAATAATTGCCGACTGATATTAAAAAATGTAGTTCTATTTCGGAAAATGCCGTACGCCCTATTGCAGCAGGTTGTTTTGCGCCTACGAAACGAAATCTACACAACTAATGAGGTATATATTGATGAAAATTGAGAGGCTATATTAAAATTGAAATATTTGTAGGTAGGTTTAACGAATATTTTCTCAAGGTAATATTTTCGTTCCGGAGACGAAGCTGACAGTATCTATTTCATAGCCGCCGGTACGGTAGCCGTGTATTCTCCCGGCGGCCACGAAGTGTGTCACATGCACGACGGCGATTTCTTCGGCGAAATAGGTCTTCTGAGTAGCTCAGATACCCGGACGGCTTGCGTAGTCGCCGTGGAAAACTGCAGCCTTTATCGTTTAGATCGTGAAGATTTCGAAGAAACTATTTCACCGTTTCCAGATCTCGTCGCAACTCTGCAGAAAACAGCCAATGATCGAGCAAATAAAATTAAACTTATGGATGTGAAAAGCGGTGCAGCACACGCGTCATATCAGCCGTGTATTCAGTCATACGAAACTTACTATGAGAGAGATTTTCCATGATCAAGTTGTTTTTTTACTTTTATATTGTTTTGTTCTTGTAGTATTGAAAATCCAAATAACAAATAATAAAGAATGAAAATATTTGTATTTAATCTACAATATCATGGAGCTTCCTATCTTTGATTTCAAATATTATTCATTTTAAAAAAATTGTTTATTTTACGATTTTACGATTTATAATACGATCGATAATTAGAAATGATTGTAGATGATTCTAATCATCGTAATTAAACAATCGTAATTATCATTAGGCAAAAAAATATCATTTGAATCAGAAGTCCCCAGTTCAATCCCGCTTCAAAGAGCCTATTATCAAGCAGTAGTGACGTCGGCTTTTACTTGGAAATATAGATAGCAATATGTCTGATCCGGCATTGCTGCATCAATAAAATATTCTCCCTATTACATAATTTGTGTTATTAATTCATTACACAGAAATCGAACAACTGTTTGGGTTGCCATCTGTAAATCAACAACAGTAATAGACTCTTAAGTTTAAGTCTAATCACATACCAGAATAAAAAATACTTCTTGATCTAGTTCTCAATAATATAAAATTACTATATTGTTCAAACGAATTTTCAGATAGCTGTATTAATAGTCTTTCTTGAACCAGTTCTTTTCGAAATCTAGATCAAATAAGGCGTTTCGAAAAGCAGCGGGTTTCGCTGAAAATCGAATGAATCTGTGAATATGACCGGAAGTGTGACATAATAAAATAAAGTCCTCTCACGAGGACTTTATGATTTGGCTCATTCGCAGTACGACATGTCCTGTAGTGTATTGAATGAGGCGAAAAGCTCACGAGTCGTTTGGAACGCGGCGCGGGCTGTTATGAGTCATTGGTTCTGTAACCTCAATCTCATTTCCCTGAAGGCGGCGGCGGTGGCGGCGACGAAGGCCCTGACGCTTTGCACTAGTCGACCCAATATAATAATTGAAAAATACTATCGAAAAGTCTTTTTGCAATAATGAAAATCTTTCTTAGCAAACATACTAACTTAATTCATTAACTTTCCGAAGTAGTTTATTTTTGACCAATTTGGAAAAGTTTGTGTGTATGTGAGCCGATTTCCTACTTTTTGTCGACGTTTCCTCAAAATGTTAAGGAAATGAATCACAACTAGTGTGAAATTTTCAAAAAATCGAATTTTACATTTTTCTATATTTCAATAGGTTATACCAGGGGTCGGCAACCTGATTGCCGCTAAGGGCGCAAAACTAAATCTGAAAATTACCGAGGGCGCATCGGTATGAAAAAAAAAGATTTTTCATAACTTTATTCAACATTCAGAACATCGATTGAAGGAGAGTATGATTTAATAATACCTAACTATATACATATAATTTAGTGTGAAACTTGTGTGTCCGTATTTTCAGCTATTTTTTTTATAATCGAGAATATAATTAGTGTTCCCTGTCCGCAAAGAGTTATCTAAATGTGTCATTTAACTTTATTCGGTATTTTGATTTCAAATATTTCATATCTGAAAACAAAGACTCGCAATTGTATGTTGTTGCACAATATGAGAAAATTTTTAGCGCACATTTCCTTAAAATAGGATATGTATTTTCATCGACTAAATTCCAAAACATTTTAATGTTACTATGTGCTTTTAAAATAATATCATTTTGCAAGTTTATTATTTCTAACTCCACGTCTTCGATATTACTAATTTCGAAATACACTGAAACACTTTGCAGAAGATCATTTTCGGCAACTTTGAATGGGTTTATAAAAAATCCTAGAACGGGTTCTAGTGCTGCGAAATCTTGAAATCTTGAACAAAACTCTTCTGCCAATTTGTCTATAACTTCTAAATATGATGTAGTAGTAAAATTTTCTATATTTATTTTTAGACTTTCAACAATATGCCTTATATCTGGAAAATGTGAAATTGATTTATGCTAAGGTTATCATACATTTACATTAACCGAGGGCGCATCTAAAGTTGATTGGGGGCGCCATGGCGCCCGCGGGCGCCGCGTTGCCGACCTCTGGGTTATACCATTAAAAATAACATACCAAAATTTTAAATCGATATCTTATATAGTTTTGGAGTTACAGCCATTTAAAAAGTATATATATAGTATATAGTATAACGATCATTTAATCTTTAAACGCGTTTTTCTCGAAACTGCATGTTACGAATTTGCTGCAGCGATTACTCAAAACAAATGATCCGATCACTATAATTTTTTTTACATGTTCTATATATAGTTCTCCGTAAAATGAACTATCGATTTTTTGATCGGGCCAAAAATCGAATTTTGGCAGTCCAAAAAAGACCAAAATTTTGGGTAAAATTCGACTTCTTTTTTAAAAACGCCGTCATTTTGTCAATTTTTGATTTTTTTTTCTTTATCATAGTTCATTTTACAGACAATATTATCTAGATTAACGGGATTTTTTTTTTAAATTTCATCCACGTAGAAGGCCGTAATCACTGCAGCAGTGAAGGGCCTTTTTTTGTCGCGCCGTTGGAGGTCGACGATAACTTAAAAAATATTTAAATTTTTTCTTCAAAAAACTTTCTTTCTTACTATGTATTTCTAAAATATGTATAAATATATTCCTAAAATTTTGAAATGATTGATAAAGTAGTTTTTTTAATATAAATTCCAAAAATGACCTTTTTTTAGGCGGTTACACTAGTTGTGCCCTTTAAATCTGTACAATCACTGATATAAGTATGTTTGAAAAACGACAATTGAATTTCCTAATGGAAAGCAAAAATTTTATTTTTGAAAAAAAAAACAGATGAATACTATATCTAAATAAACTAAAGAAAGTTGCACTTATTATGAAATTGTTATTTGGCATTGGCACGTTTTTGAAGTTAGGTTCATGTGTGAAACGCCAACTCATACAAAGATAAGACTTTTAACAGAGCATTACTATAACATTTCTGTTGCATCTGAGAATTGGCCCCTACATGTCTATATTATAATAGACGAATTCTGATTGAAGTAAATAAAAAAACTGTATAATTCAAATTTAATTACTATTATCATGATTGTACAAGAATGCAGTTTTTTCCGTCATAAACTTTCGTTAAAGAAATTTAACTGACACAATAACTAGTTCAAAAGTTCCGCGATGACACCGTGCTTTATAACCGTCGAGTTGGCTGGAAAATGCTTTGGCAGTGCGGTGGCGGGCGACGTTAACACTTCATACGACGCGCGCCATTTATTTCAAGCAGACCGATCGGCTATCTTAAACGACTTTATTTGACAGAATGTTCCGCTATATAAAACCTTGGATGAATTTTCAAAATATTCATACTGGATTTGAACAGAATGGTAAAATGTATTCTCAGCGCATACGTGAAATATTGTGATATAAAGTAAATTTTACATTGTCTGTATTTAAAGTTAGGGTAGAGCGGGTCATAAAGTTCCGCAGGAAATAGGTCTACCACCATTGTTTTAAAACAAGGAAAGAGTTGATTTATCTACCAATACTAGTTTAAAATAGAGAAATAATGATATGTAATAAGTCATGTCCTGAAATCTGGCGACATCGCAATCAGGAGATAAATGGTCACATGGTCAAGTATTTGACTAAAGTATTTTTTTCGTTGTTAGTTTTTGTTATTTTTAAGCACGGTTGTTCAGTGTACAATATCTGATAATATTCATTTTTTTAACTTCCCGTAGAGTAAGTTATAGTAATCGCAAGAAAATCAAAAATGAAATTTTTTATATATCTTTACGTTTTAAAACCTTCTGAACATTTTGGCATACCTTAGAAAAAATGGATGTATGTGTGTGTGTGGGCGTGTGTGTGTGTTCGGATACAAATTTTCGTCGACGATTTCGGGACGGATCAACCGATTTGAATAATTCAAAAACATTCGATTCGTATTGATGATGGGACGTGCTGGTTAGTTTTTGGCAAAGGCAGGTCTAGCTGTTCCGAAGATACGGGAGAAAAAGTGCCGAAAACGGTAACTCAGTTTTTAAGTGAACGGAGAGTCCGATTTTAATAATTCAAAAAATATTTTACTTGTATTGACAAGATGAAGAATTGATCAAATTTTTATGAAGGCAAGTTTCGGAGATCTAACGAAAAAAGTAAAAAAAAATGCCATTAGGCGGTCAAAAATGATCATTGGACATATGCACATCAAATTATCAGATATTTTATAGAGATTTTAATAATAAGTATAAATTTTGTTTACATTCTTATGGGTTCCGTACCAATGTTTATCCGCTAGACAGCGACGCGGCGCTTACGCGTTTAATATTTTGTCTTTATGTAGTTAAAGCAGTACGATTGCTTTTTTTAAAAAAAAAAAATTAAAAGTAATCTTTTGTCCAATTTATAGTTTCTCAAAAATCTAATTTTTTCGAAGTATTTTTTTTTTTCAAAAATGTTATTCGTTTTTAAAACAATAATAATTTTTGATACGGGAAGTTTCAGCAATTTGCCTCAAGGCACGATGCCATGCACCCCACTAGTTTTAAAATGATTCATCCACTAAGTAATTTTTTTTTTTCATTTAATTCATTCCGCAATCTGTTTTACATATTCATTAACATTAAGCAGAGATTGCTAACAATAATTATCATATAATATAAACAAGAAGATAGTAGCAACACCCAGCGGCGTGTCTACTAGGTATATATCCACTAAGTAAAATGATACACAGTACAATCCTCGAGTCTCAACGATCATTAAATTTTTTATCCAGGTTATCAGCAAAATATGATACAAACATAGCAAAGGCAAAACTTCAGCCGAAAACGTTTTTTAGCCGTATTTAGCAATTTTTCCATTACACCACTATCATCAGAAACGAGCAAAAATACAAACCATAGACGTAAAATCAAAACAATTTTTCAGGTGCACGTTTCTCTGATGTTTTGTTATCTAATAGCACATACGAATGAATAATTCTGCTATCAAACGGCGGACGCATTTCGAAATAGCGAACCGTGCAAATTGTATCTGCACATATATTCATCCTGAACAGCAAGTTATGTTTCATAAGTAATTTATTCTGTATGTGCAGTCAGAATTTATGTATCTGAAATAGGATACAAATTTAAATTTAAATCATTTGATAATATATCTATGCCACATGGATACATTTATATCTTAATGAACTGTTTCATTTTATTCAGCTCCACAACTTTCTTGTTGGAAATAGTCTCATGTAGATATTTTAGATATATATATATATATATATATATATATATATATATATATATATGTGTGTGTGTGATTCAGATAGGGTTGAAACGTCGGGAAAACATAAAATGAGCAAATCGCATTCTTTATGAAAACATAAGCGGCTCCTTCGGGAAGTTAAAAATATTCACTGACAATGTGTCTAACCGAAACGCACTGTATTTGAACTATATTTTAATAAATTTAAGAAAGATAAACAGTTTCTACAGATTATAGAAAAATCCTGCATAAGGATGTTCTTTCTACCTGTACTACGTAGCCTACGGTAGAAATCTATTTTTATAGGGAGTTGCTCTTTCAAAAATACGTTCTCCATATATTCCTCTAACCGAATCATCTGAAATTCTTTTGAAAGCATTGCATGGCGATAGTAAAAGCAGACGGTGGAGGTCGACTCAAAAAAAACTCGGCTAGGAGTTCCTCTCGGCGGAGAAATATTTGAACTGAGGATTTCTAATTACGGCCAGTGTAGAGAAGCCTTTGCGGGCTGCTTTTAAAATGTACATTCGTGTGCCCCCTCACATGTCCGTTCTGTAAAGTGTTTGCAGTTCTTGGAGTTACGCCAGAGGGAGTAAAATGAGGCCGTTTTCTGACTATGCCGCGTGAAAGTTTATGTTCGCCAACTTTTTGCACGTGTAAATATAATACTTTCCTGACTTCTCTAAACTCATTTCAACTCTAAAATATATTTATATAATGGATGTGCGTGGAGTACAAGTTTATGTTGCAGATTAGTTGAGATGTAAAAGTAGTGGGTTTCAACATACACAACTGGAATTAGTTGGAAAACTGGAATTAAAAATAAACTTGGGTTATCAAACAAACTGTGTTATTCTGATATTTGAAATCAATCAAAATAAGAGAAGCATATAATATGATCAGTTGAAAAAAACTTCAATTTCAAATAGCTCAATAAAAAAAATAATTCATTTTGAGTCAAAACTAATAATAATATTGTGGTCTGATTTGACCAGGTCTTTTTCGATTTAACCTGGAACCTTTTAGGACAGGGAATATAAATATACGCATATAATTACTTGTATTATATAATAACTGAGAGACTAGCAAAAGTAATGAGAAAAGAAGGTTGTAGTTTGAAGATCAATATCTATGGCATCGTGATCTCCATCAGGTTATTTGCTCAAAACCATTTTGCGGATGATAGATTTAGCATTTTAGCAATTATGGCATTAATTATATAGTGCTCTATAAAAATCTGGAATTAAAAATAGTACTTATGTTATCATACATTTTACTCTCGATCACTAAATAATTGATCTGCTTCTAAATTTTGGGTGATATTTGAAAATACCTTTGCAAAAATTTTACAAGTAACCGAATACAATGCAGTTCTCTGCTTTTGAAGAATCTCACAACTGGGAAAAAAACGTGGTTTGATAAATAATCAACCTCAAAGTGGGATTAGTGTATTGCAGTCTGAAAGACAATCCCAAGGTGTCTATTTTGGCACTATAGAGCATGCAGTAATTGACTTCTATATCAAATATCAAATACCTTTCTAAGACTCTTATATTTGGTGTTAAGCAATATAATCAAATACATATTTCAATCCTATAAATAAACTTCCTAAGCCGTTATTTACTAATTTACGCCATACAATCTAAAACACTCTGTATCTGATTAATGTTCACCCAACAATGGCATACGGCCACAGGGCTTTCGCCGACGATCACGCGGGTTCGTCGCGCTAATAATTCTTGTTTCAGCAAACCGCATGCCATCGTTTACTGAAAATTCTGCAGACGTTCTGCCTTTGCCGCCCTCCGGACACTCTCCGTCGCCCCCCGGAGGCTCCGGTGGCTCCGGACCGTTCCGTGACGAAGCGGCATGCCGGGATTCGATCCGGCGCAAAT
Source organism: Ctenocephalides felis (assembly GCF_003426905.1). NCBI lineage: Eukaryota > Metazoa > Arthropoda > Insecta > Siphonaptera > Pulicidae > Ctenocephalides > Ctenocephalides felis. The sequence goes on from NW_020537646.1 coordinate 4,514,206, forward strand.
ATCGGAAATAGTTACGACATAAATCTGAAGCCTCGTACGAAATGTTTCAGATCTAATGCCTCACCAAGAGAAATACAGTTGGGGAAGGTTGATTATTATGTTTCAGTGAAATCATTTTAAGGAGTATTTTACTTTTATATACATATGGTAATGCATTTTATTTATGAAATGTTGAGAAAAATGATGAATAAGATATTTTTGGTGTAAAATTACATGTACAAATCTGGTTTCGTGTTTCTGTTCCTATTTTGTGTCAATGTCAATGACGAAGAAACTAGTGGTGCAAGGCATCCTGCCTTAAGGGAAATCGCTGGAAATTTCCATATCCTAATTAGAAATTCGACCAATAAAAATTTAGTCATTTCTTCATTCCCTCAAGTAAAATGTTCCTTTCAAATTCGAATTTCTCTCGCAAATAAAATTGCCATTTTCTGCTGAACGTGCCTTTGCCAAAAACTAATCTGTATATTTTCCTATCAATAGGAATTGAGAGTCTTTTGTTTCTCATTCAAAACTGTAGATTCGTGATTTCTAAATCATCGACAATCAATCGAAATGTATCCGCACATAAAAATACACACACATATATACATACATACATACACACTCATACATTCAATCAATACAACAATCAATAACGAGCAATAGTTCTGGGAACTCATATTTATTTATGCATGTTTTTATATTTTATTGGAGGAAGCAAAGAAGTATATGAGACATATTCAAAAGTGGTGAAAATTCGAGATCTACCATAATGTTTTCTACATAAAATCAATAAATAATCTGAAAGAGTTAATATATCTGTATGTTTGTATCTAACATCAGACGTTCAATTTTCTACAATTCTGTGACATTTTCTTGATTCAGTATTTGACCCCTGTGGTTATAAGCAATATATGTTACTTCAATTGAAACATCAGTTTCTGTCGTTTTTTCTTAGCTATGTCAAATACTAGCAATTTCTTGGAAAGGAATGATGAATTTGCTTCTCGATCTTAGTCTTGATTGCAACAAAATCTAATTTGTAAAAATTGTTATTAATACAACAGAAAATTGTGTGAAAAATTATCCTATTTTGAATGAGTATATCACAATAACAAAAACTATAATATAAGTTTATTATATATAAGTTTCATATTTATTTATTTTCTGTTACATTTATCAATTATTTCAATACTTTTATTGTGGATTTTAATTTTCGAGGTTTATAAATTTCTCCATTTTACCATTTTGCTTGTTTTTCTCAATTTAAATAAGATCAAACAATTCCATTTTCAAATAGTAAACTATGAGATTTGTTGAGCTGTATAAGTCACTTCCCTTGTTGATAAAATCAATATCGCACAAATGAAATATAATGCACTGGTGTTCTTTTTATGTTCACTCTTCAATTGTCATTTTATTATATGAAATTGCTAAGCAAGTTTCAACAAAGTTTTCGAAGTAGAAATGAAGACTGTGCTTCATGCAATTATTCAAACATAGATTTCATAAGGAGAGCTTATTACAATTTTCTTATAGAAAAACTTAATATATCAATAATTGAGAATATATTCATATTTTTACCAATAATGGAATATATTCGCAATACCTTTGCGAAAAAACAGCTTATCAATATCCAATTGGTGAGACGGTGGTAGTAATTTTTATATTTGGGTGAAAGCAATTATTAAAAGGTAACATTTAAAATAAAATTCATGTAGGCACAATTTCAGTTTTAATGTATCATTATTACCCAAGATATGTAAATAAATCAAAGCAAAAAATTATTAACACGTTACAATATTAAATTACAAATTTTATCACACAGAACTAGAGGCATACCAAAATTGCGTTCAGTGAATCTCAAATAATTTGCCATTTTTTATAATTTATAATTTTACATCAAATTTTATTTTAAAATATTTTTTTTTCATAGGACCTATTATATATTTTACCATGATAAATAATATGAAGTAAAATGCAATTCTAGGAACAAATGTAAAACTTGATATAGTTATTTTTTTGTATTTAAAATAGTCTATTGTAAGAAGTAAAGTATTGAGCAAATATCTGAAAACTTGACACATTAAATAATAAAACATTGTTAGAAATCACTGTTCAGAATAATTTTCATAAGAAAACATCTTCTGCTATTTTCGTTTTGAGTCAAAAATTGGGTTTATAAGATCAGAAATCATCGTAACATTTTTATACACAATTGGATTGTTTATTCATAAAATCATGATTTAAACTTTTCTCAAAATTACTTTTATAAAATTAGAAGTCATTTTTAGATTTTCATACAAAATTAGAATTTTTATTCATAAATAACATGATTTAAAGAGAAAGCCTGCTTTGGAGGCTTCAAAAAATCGATTTTTTTAACTATTCTAATGAAAATATGAATTTGTTTTAATTTCTTTTCGAATGGAAATTGAGACCTGAATCTTTCCTGCCTCACGACACATGCAAATTTTTTTGTACCCGGCATGTTATGACATATTTATTTAAATGAAAAAAATTTAGAAAAATGTTGAAATTTATAACAATAAATCCTGCAAGTTTGGTTTGAATTAAATATTTGTCTTCCCTCAAATTTTCTCAAAAAAATTCAAATCGATTTTTTAAAGTCTTTAAAGCAGGCTTTTCCCTTGAGCTTTTTATCAACTATAAAGTACTTCTACTGAAACTGCAATATTAGAGAAATAGCAGAAAGAAATATGATTTCTCACACTCACTATTTCTGATTTTACATGCATCCATTAATAACATTTTCAAATAAGCCAATATTAATAAATTGCATAAGATCAGATGACGGCGTTTGGCATGCGTCCCGCGGTTACGGAAACGGCTCGTCTGCCCGCACTCTTCGGTAATTTACATCCGCTTATAAATCATTTCCCGGAGTTTTCTAAAAATGTAACAGAATAGAGTTATGTTCGGGACTGACACTGATTGTGCGAGGAGATTTATTGGATCGCCGATACCGAATACGTTAATCAAGTGCTTTAATTATAAAACTGCATTAAAATATATTTATTGCACCAGATAGACGATGCAATAGAAACAAAGCAATAGAATAGATGCAGTAATTATTATCGTAATACAACAATGCTCGATGGATTTAAAGTTTGGTGAATTTATTGCAAACAATTACTTTGGGGTTATTTAAGTTAGTAAAGAGAATTTATGAAAGTATAAACACACATATATAAGCGATTGCAATATACAATATATAGAACTGCAGTAATAAAATATCTATTTATGTTATTTTAGGGGAATATTTAATTTTAAAGGAACAGTTGCAATTTGAGTCGTGATTATTCCGGATATAATTGTTATTTCATATGTGTTTTTTATGAGCCATCATCTTAATTTCTATGATGTCGCTATCAGGAGATAAATGGCCATGTAGGAATTTTCATAACTTAAGGAATATTTATAACATAAAGTACTTGAGTATTTTATTTCGTCGGTATTTATTGGTTTTGAGCTTTTTTCTTTAATTTATGATACCTAAATATAATTTTCAAGTATGCGTTATTTAATTGTTTTATAACATGTTTTGTCAAATTACATTCAACAGTTATTACCTTCCCGTAGGGCAAGTTATAGTAATCGCAAAAAGATCGAAAATGAAAATTTGTATATATCTTTACGTTTCAAAACCTTCTGAACATTTTGGCATACCTTAGAAAAAATGATACAAATTAGATTAGAATTAGATACAAATTTTCGTCGACGATTTCGGGAACACGGATCAACCGATTTGAATAATTCAAAAACATTCAATTTGTATTGATAAGGAGACGTGCTGATGAGAATCGAGCGATTTCGGAGATCTAGTAAAAAAAGTAAAAAAAAATGTCATTTGGCGGCGGTCAAAAATGATCATTAGACATATGCACATCAACTTATCAGATATTTTATAGAAATTTTAACAATAAGTATACATTTTGTTTGCATTCCTATGGGTTCCGTACCAATGTTTATCCGTTAGACGGCGACGCGGCGCTTATGCGCTTCGATATTTTGTCTCTATGCAGTTAAAGCTGTACAATTGCTTTGAAAAAATGTTCTGAATTCCCAAAATATTTCAAAATAAATTTTTCTTCAAAAATTCTTTTTCTTTTTTCAAAAAAAGTTATTTTTTGTCAAAAATTTATAGTTTCTCAAAAATCTATTTTTTTTAGAGTAAATTTTTTTCAAAAATGTTAATCTTTTTAAACAAAAATAATTTTTGGTACATGAAGTACCAGCAATTCGCCTTAAGGCACGATGCCATGTGCCTCACTAGTTTTTTTATCTGTGTTATTTGTTGTGATATAATTGGACCTTTGTGTTTCGCCCTGCCCTATATTGTTAGTAATTTCGACGTAATACATCATTTCAATCTATCTCATACTAGAGATGGATGAGAATGTTTCAAATGAGGATATCATAACGAGGCATACACAGTTGGGTCATTATTCGAGGCAGCTTCTCATTAACGATGCATAAATATTGAACCGAGCTGTATTATATGATGTCTCGCGGCAGTGCGTCATATGGCGCTATCGGGTCGCTCGGCTCGGGTCCGGCGGTGCGAGCGCGTCAACCGGAGCGCGATGCAGAACACCAAACACACTCGCGAACGCTTCCGAATCGCTGCCAGCTCTAATGGGTCTCGGTGTAAATAGTAAATACATGTGTCTGTTTGCCGAGCCTCCTCGACATATTCCCTCCAACCGCCTCCAACTACAAACAGCAGCTACAACCGCCGCCCACCGGCTCGTATAAATCACTTTAGTTGAGTTCACCGCGCGCGAAATAGCGTCGCTGCGACTCTCATGAGCTACGGCCTCGTAAAGCATCCTCTGTTCACACAAATTTTGCTATTTTGCAGATCGTCCCATTCAACCGAAACGAGGCTACGTCTGTTGGCCTGTTGTTTTGCTTTCGTTTTCGACTACGTTAAAACAACAGAGCACTTTGCGGATTGAGATTTTGTTGGGGGTTTATTATTTATTTTATTCGCTTATTTACAAATAGTTTATTCAAATAACGATATGTTATTGTAAATGCCTATGGAAGAGAATCAAGCATTCTGATTTTTTATTATATAAAATCCCATAATCATAGTAGGGTATTAGACAAACGTTCGATTTGACTTTCAGTACCAATTGAATTACATTACAACAAATAACACAAATCAAACAAACAGCTATCGAACTATGTTCAATAAAATTCCCAATTAATTCCTAATTATAAAAATATATTTTTAGCTCTTTTTTTCAAATTTGTCACCTGTCCATTTTTATCCCATAGGCTAGGTAAAAAGGAATAGCAATCGGACAAACAGATACAATGCTTTATTAATTAAATTCAATTTTAAAGAGATTTTATTATGTAAATGCCTATGGAAGAGAATCAAGCATTCTGATTTTCGATTATATAAAATCCAACAATCATAGTAGGGTATTAGACAAACGTTCGATTTGACTTTTAGTACCAATTGAATTACATCACAACAAATAGCGCAAATCGAATAAACAACTATCGAACTATGTTCAATAAAATTCCCAATTAATTTCTTATTATAAAAATATGTTTTTTAGCTCTTTTTTTAAATTTGTCACCTGTCCATTTTTACCTTATGGGCTAGGTGAAAAGGAACAGCAATAGGACAAACAGATATAATGCTTAATTCATTAATTTAAATTTTAAAGAGATTTTACTATGTAATAGCTAAATTAATTAACTAATGCGAAATGAAAATTCGCAATTTTTGCTAAGGTTATACATTATATAACCTTGATCTGGTAATTTGTCAGAAATATTCAGTAGCAGAGTTGGATTAACTGTTAATTTAATTTATCTCTTGTAAAATTGCTAGTTTTACCTTAATTTATTTTTTATTAACTATTTGAATGTAAATGTTTAGTTGTTAAATGTTCACTTTCATAGAGATTATATAAAAAAACGATTGAATCTGATATGAAAATACAATCTAACAAAACAATACCTTCAAGATCCTTGATAATTATTAAATGTTACTTTTCTGTATTACTTAATTTATATTCACATCGCAATGTGTTTCGCCTAATTTTATATATTTTTATTTTCGCCATTTTTTGGTGAAAAATATTAGCTTATTTACTATATTTTACGTAGTCGATCATTTTATTATTACAAAACTAATCAGTCGCAATCATAATTTAATTCTAACATAATTTTTTAATCTTTCATCAATCAATCAATCAAGAAAAAAATAATTTTAATAGCGACGGAATTAAATGTTAAATTATTTAGGAGCCCGATACTCAAAATCAATAATTTTCTCATACAATAGTTAAGGAATTTTTATAGTCATAAATAATTGATAAAAATGAAATATAAATAAAAGCTAGTTTTTTTTTAAATTTAATTATTTGTTTTTACTGCTCTACAGATTTTTTTAGATTGAGTAGGGTGTAAAGTCCTGATTACAATTTTATTCGGAACTTAAAAGACTTATATATCTCAAGAGAAATAAAAATAAAAAAATGTATTAAATATGCAGAATAGTAAGGTGGAATATTTGAGCACAATTCTACCTCGCAATTCTCTCGTATATATTTTTACTATTTAATTCCACAACTGCGTAACAATTTAGCACTAAAATCCCAACTTTACCACTAAAATCCCACGTACGTGAAAATCCAATTAATTCACAACGTATAAAATAATTCGATTAAAATATTTCAAGAAATTTATCTATATTATATTTGGAACTGAGATTTAATTAACTGTGAAGTTAATTTTGTCGAGTTGTTTCGTATCGTCTCTGTTAGAATGATAATGTGTTCTTGTAAGTATACACTATCCGAAACTAATCTCTGAAGGGTGCTTATATAAACCTGGGGAGGATTCTGTAACAGGCAATAGACCTTAGAAATTCGGGTAGCATTATCCTCTGAAATAATTCTATGTTTACAGAAAACCTTGCATATGTGTATACTTGTCCTCATAGCATAATAAAAGATTGAAGAAAACTAGCCAATGTCTTGAAAAGCAGAAACATATTAATTTTTATTGCAAAACATTTTAATGTGCACATTATTAATTTTGAATTTTTACATTTTTATTTCAATTAATTTTTTTTACACAACAATGGTCATATATATATTGGGAGGCAATTATAGTATTTTTTTTACTTCTAGAACTTTTTTGGTCCTAGAAATGTTATTCACGTTTACGTTTCCAAAGTTTAAATAAACAAAATTAATAGCTAGTGGCATGTATGGCATCGTGCCTTAAGGCAAATTGCTGGAACTTCCCGTACCGAAATGTTCGAGGAATACTGAATGTTTTCAAATAGATTATTATAAATATTGTAACATTGTCTAATATTTATGAGAATTATATAAACTGAATTGCAGAGTTGAAAATATTTGTAAAGTATATTAGAAACTATAGCCAGAATTAAAAATAAAATCTGAAATATTTTTGATAAAACTAAAAAAAAAAAAAAAAAAAAAAAATTGAATAAATTTTTTTTCCAAAATCAATTATTTTGTTAAGACAAGCAGAAATTTCTTTGAATCATTTAAATCGGACGCTTAGTTCTCTCAAAAATGCCATTTTTTACATATTTAGCTCCATATCTTCGAAATGGCTGGGCCTGCCTTTGCCAAAACTAATAAGCACTTTCTCCCAATCATTACTAATTGAATGCTTTTTAGATCATTCAAATCAGATACTCCGTTCTCTCAAAAATTCGATTTCTATTTTCTGCACTCTTTGCTCCGTATCTCCGAAACGGCTGGACTGCCTTTGCCAAAAACTAATCAGCTCTTTTCCCTATCAATAGGAATCGAATGTTTTTTGAACCATTCAAATCGGTTGATCGTGCGCCCTAAAACGTGACTGGAAATTTGTATCCATACATACATACACACACACACACACACACACCACACCACACACACACACACATCATTTTTCTTAGGTTGCCAAAACGTTCAAAACCTTCAAAACGTCGAGAAATGTTAAAATTTTCAATTCCGATTTTCGGCCCATTACAATAACTTACCCTACGGGAAGTTAATAACTAGTGGGATGTATGGCATCGTGCCTTAAGGGAAATTGCTGGAACTTCCCGTACCGTAACGAAATGTTCGAGGAATACTGAATGTTTTCAAATAGATTGTTATAAATATTCTAACATTGTCTAATGTTTATAAGAATTATATAAACTGAATTGCGAAGTTGAAATTATTTGTTTAAAGTATATTAGAACTATAGTCAGAATTAAAAATAAAATCTGAATTATTTTCGATATACAAAAATTTTTTTTTTTTGAAAAAAAAAGTTGAAACAAAATTTTTTTTCCAAGATCAATTATTTTGTTAAGACAAGCAGAAAGTTTTTTGAACCATTTCAATCGGACGTTTAGCTCTCAAAAACTGCTATTTTTTACACATTTAGCTCTGTATCTTCGAAATGGCTGGGCCTGCCTCTACTAAACTAATCAGCTCATCTCCCTATGAATAGGAATCGAATGTTTTTTGAACCATTCAAATCGGTTGATCCGTGCGCCCGAAAACGTGACTGGAAATTTCTATCCATACATACGTACACACACACACCACACATCCATTTTTTCTGAGGTATGCCAAAATATTCAGAAACCTTCAAAACGTCGAGAAATGTAAAAATTTTCAATTTCGATTATCGGCCCATTACAATAACTTACCCTACGGGAAGTTAAAAATTAACTAAGATATGTTCATACTTTTATCAAAGCTCTAGGTTGTACTTAAAATTCATAAGCTCATAATTTCCAAACAATGTGAGATATTTTTTTCTCATTTTTTTGGCTTGCATATATATATATATATATATTATATATATATATGTGTGTGTGTGTGTAATAATTAATTTATTATATCAAATAGTTCATTACATATCTATTTCTATTTGCAGTTAGTAACTGCTAGACTACAATATGTTGCTCAAAACCATGTTTGACCTTTGAATCTAGTTCTTCTATTATTGTCCCAAGCATCTGAAATAATATTTGTAATTCCTATCATCTCAGCATGTGTATATTCCAAAACATCCTCATGGGTGAATCACGAAATTCCAACTATTTCACTGACAAATACTGGAATTTGCTCGAAACGTGTGTCAACAGGTATAAGCATTATCCGTTACAGTCGTTGAATCGTTCGGTCTGTCTGAAGATAATACCGCACTCCGGCGCAAATCCTCGAGAGATATCGTCATAGAAGGAAAACCAGCACAGGGATATACTTTGCCGGTTGCCGGTTGTATCCATCTTACCTTCTACAAAGTCATCTTTTAAGTCACTGTCGAGATAGTTTAGAGCCGGTTACGGTGCCACCGAAACGGAATTCTTTATTCGACTTGGAGACATGGAGTGGTTAGACCGATAGCAGGATGCAATTTAAAAAAAAAAAAAAAAAAACTTGCATTTTTGCATGTGAAGTCCACTTGCTATTCATCCTTGGTTCTGAAGTAAAACTTCAAATTTGACTGCTTAAAAATTCAAACAATAAATGTATTGTATAATAACATGAAATCTAAATTTGGTATCAACAGGAGTATACTTAAGTAAGCTTAAGGCAATCCTGCCATAGGGCAGCTCGATGTTCATTTTCACTTGAAAATATTGATCAAAAATATGTTTCCAATTGAAAATAAGCCCATCTCGGGCACTGCAGTGTGAAATGGAAATGTGAAAAACTCTTACACTATTTCTTCCCTGAATCGAGTTGGAGTTTAACTCAGCTCACGAATCTGCCCTAGGGCAGTACTACCCGTTATTATTAATCCTAATAACCAGTGGACGAAAATTTGCCAAATAAAATATTTCAAAAAAAGAATCGTCTGGTGCAAACTATTACTAAGTCAATCTCATGAGCTTCACCTTTATAATCCATTTGAATCCATTTAATATTGACCAGAGTTGCATCTGCTCTATTTGTTTCCCTTTGATATCCGATTCTGTTCGTGTGCTCCATATTTTCTTAAATTTTTGAACAGTTATCTTCTCTACTTAGGCACTATACTGTCTCGTACTTCTACTTTTCTACTCTAAGATTACTGTAACGTCGACTGCACCAAAGGAAACATCTAACCAACCTTGGCGAATTCTGTATTTCTTGAGGAAAGGATCAAATAGAAAAACATACGCAAGCTTTGCAAACTTTGAATATAAGAATTGAGAGACTTATGCCTAATATGAAGAATAAAGATTTTCAAAATAATAGAGAGTAATTATAAATTAAATTGTAACGTTAATTTATGATGATACTACTCCTCTGCTACTTGATTGTTTAAAAGGCTATCCAATGACAATGTCTTGATATAATATATTAAAGCAACCCAGTGGCTATTTATTTCAAATGATTGCATGTTTTGATCTTTATTTTCAAATGATATATGCATTTACTATAATGTCATATAATGATGTTATAAGTAGTTCTTATCAAAACAATACTAACGAGTAGAACCTCGGAGGTTTATGCTTCTGAGCTTTTGATGGAACTTTGCCTGGTTAAAATTTCATAGGCGTATAAGAAGTGGTTTAATTATAAAAATTAAAGATTTGAAAAATAAACCGCGCGCAATACGTATGTCTACAGTATTTCGTATTATTGTCTCGGTAGCTCAGTTAGTTATGGACGTATTTTCATTTTATTATACTATTAGCCATGAAGGCAGCAATCTTCATGGCATTGAGCTTTTACACCCTGTAGAAAGGGTAGCGGATTTGAATCGGACTTAATTTTCTCACTTCTGAAACTTAAGTCCGCGTAACAACATATGTAGTAAATAATCAATAAATATATCTTTTTCAATTAGAACTGGGTGACAAATCATTTGTTTTGTAAAAATTTGCAAAAACATACATAAATTATACCAACAAATCAGTGTTTCAAACAGTTACAAAGGTTAGAACAAAGAAACTTTTGTTCTAAATAATAAAATTATAGAGGTTTATCAATATTATTTCTAGTTTATATATGTAAGCCAATTTTTCAAATGTGCTGATTCTTTTTCAATTTAATGCAAATCAATTTATGCTCGGTCTGACGATTTGCATTTGGTTTTACATTGGTAGCAGCTAAAATACTTTTTGGCTTAAAATTTAATAAGAACCAACATTTATCAAGCTCTGTCATTTATTTTCTTTACATTGTAACATATATTTTTATATTATAGTTAATAAGAGTACCATACAAACTATTAATAATCCTCGGTTGTATCCTATCTCGTGGCCGCATTATACCCTCCTATGCAGCTGTTAATATTGCATAAGCCGTTGTTTATTTTTCCGGATTCTGTGAAGACTTCATAAGTACATTTTATGTCTTTTATATACAGTTGCGTTTTACAGCATAGAAAATGGACTATTTCCAGATGCAGTTTTGTTTCTGTAGCTTCATGATTAATAATTAAATACGAGATACAATATGAGTCCACATAATAGAAAAGCAGCGACTTTTGCCGAGAGCTTTTTTCAGATTTCTCTGCTTATGTTTTGTATATATTGTCATGAGTTATTTAAAAAATATTTGTATTTCTGAATATAGGAATGTATATGTATATATATGTATATAGTATATGTATTAGGGTAGTCCTTAGTATGGACATTTTTAAATTTCCTTACTCCCAAGGGCTCCAAATTGATAAAAAACAATTCTCTGAAAGTTTTAGCTCTTAATATTGTCTTTCAGATAGAGCGCAATTCAATCAAAGTTTTGTATGCAAATAGCATGAAAAAATTTTCAAAAATTTTGCAGAGCGTCGAATTTTTAATAAAAAATGACACGAATTTTTTCTTTTAATTCATTTGTCGCTAAGTTATATCTAAAAAAATTTTTTTTAATTTTCAAAATTTTTTCCATGCTATTTCCATAAGAAGTTTGATTGAATTGCGTACTATCTAAAAGTTAATATTAATAGTTAAAACTTGCAGAGAATTGTTTTTTATCAATTTGGAACCATTTGATCTCTTGCGACAAGGAAATTCAAAAATGTCCATATTAAGAACAACCCTAATATATATATATATATATATATATATATATATATATCCCATATATGTTTCAATTCCCTTTTTGATTCAATATCGTACTATTATCTTTTAACTTCTTTGGGAGGAAAATGGAAAAAGACGAGAGCAATATCATCCATCGTTCGCGGTCTGGTGCGCGGATTCAATTGCGAAAATCTGTTGCAGCCATAACAAAGGTCGACATCTGCTAACAGTGTTTATAGAACAAATTAATATTTAGCCATGAAACGTTATACAAGCCGAAAGTGTTTACGTTTGATAACTAAACTTCTATTGACTTTGCCGACGGGCTTTTCGCAGGCAGAAGGGTTCAGAAGGAATGTCGCCGAAGTAATAAACCGTAATAGTAGGCTTTTTGGGGAATGCAAAATTTTGGTAAGGAAATGAAATCAATATGTTTTTTTACTTGAGGGGTTCCTAGCTCCAGGCTTTATCTTCAAAATCTGCGTTTAGGACAATCGGTAGTAATATCTATTGGACAACCGTTGGGTTGCCTTCTAGAAAGACACGCAATTTAGAAGAATCGCCATAACAGCTTGTACAACTCATGATCTGAAATAAGCAAAATATATTTTTAAATAGCATGATTATTTTTATTTGATTAACTATCTATTTTAATTTAAAGTTATAGAGAAATTGTAAAATTTTATAGAGTAACATTGGTTTAACTCTATTAAGGTTTGTAGAATAGAAGTTGATATCTGATAAATTTAATTAATTTTGTTTGCTATTAGGAATTGATAACTATTTGGCTTAGTACAGACCATTATCACCAATTGAACACTAAATATTGACATTCCAAAAAGGAAAAACGACTCATTATTTATTATTTATTATTTGCAAGACTATTTTATTGCACAAGGTCTTTTTTTAAACAATTTTTGAAAAATTCACTAATTTCTTAATATAGCAGTGATAAACAAATGCTTTTTGATAAATAAGATTTTTCTACTTCAACATTTTTACCTAAAATTATTTAAGTGATTTTTTTATTGATTGATAAATGTAGAATATCTGTTTATTCTTAAACGATTTTTAATAATTTGAATATTAAGCAAAATCATTAAATCAATAAAGAGTCTGTGATCTAAAAAGTCATCTTGCAAAATATGAAATAATATTTCTTATAATTTTCTTTTTTATAATTAGTATTATGCTATTAATAATAATATCATGAATTATTATATATACTGATGGATATCCCAGAAGTCAAGGTTAAGCCCAAAAGTAGTGACATTGTGGACAAATTATGAGCTTTTAAGATCTAAGAGGTTTGTTCAAAATTCATATTTTAACAAATTGTCTTAATCCTTTTATTTTTGACTGCGGTTCTAGAAATGTTTTGGATGGTTATGGTTCCTAAGGTTAAATGAACCAATATAATAAAAATTAACCACAATCACCAAAAAATTATATAGGTTGTATTTAAAAGCTCTTCAAAATTTTCAAACTGTATGGTTTAAATTTTTGTCTAATTTTTTTTCTGAATAGTTACTGGCTATATTAAAGTATTTTAGATAAATTGGATATCATTTGATAATTAACTTCCCGAAGGAGAAGTTTATGTTTTCATCAAAAAATCCGATTCGCTAATTTTATGTTTTCTCGACGTTTCAAGCCATTTTGAATCGAATGAGACCAAATTTGGAAGAAGTATGTGTGTGTGTGTGTATGTGTGTGTGTGTGTGAACAGATTTTTTATTTTGGTGTAGTGCAGAGCAGTTGTAAAGACATTTCATAATTCATTCCTTTTTATATAACAATCAGAATTACAAATGGCATTCTAGGAGTTACAGAGGGAATTTATAATAGGGAAATTATGATAGCAATAATATCAAACTATTAGTAGTTTTAGTAAAAAAAAGATAAAAAGTAAATAGATAAAAATAATGCAAATTAGTAAACATATTTTAACTTTTTTTATTTTATTTACATCAATCAAAATGAGTCCTATGTGCTACTTTGCTGACTTTGATGACATAGTTTTATAGATGGCAACTCAAATGGTTGCTCTATGTCTATGTGATCAGGCTGCCCAAGGCGGATATTGAATCTAGAATCTCTGAATAAAAAATCCACAACCTAACAATAATACTATGAAAGAAAAATTTTAATTATTAAATTATAAACCATATATTCATAAAGTAACCAGAAAGCAGTTTTCTAAATTGGGAACACATGATGGTAATTTTGGTAATTAATTTCTGAATTTTTAATATTAGTTGTTCGCATTTAAGAATTTTAATAGCATATATTCTCAGAGATTTGTCTATATACTTATAAATTTCTCTAGTTTAAAATATTTTGACGATTGCATTTACATTTGAAACAAGTATTTTACAAATATTAAAATATGTAAAATTTTGATAATCATCTTATTTATCATCCGACATTGTAAGTCTGCAATTGCCTTAGATTCCGATTCCTATGTCCCATTAAATAACACACGAGTAAAACTTTTATTTAATCTCATGAAACATTGTTCTAAAATGAAAATAAGGTTTTTGCCATCATTACGGCCATATTTCAAATGGCTAAGCATAAATCTTTCAGTGGATATCTGGCGCTGCATCCGTCTAGCAAATGTAATTCAAGAGCAAATATAAAATCCTAGGAGCTTTACCTACAATCGATGTTAACGCAATTTAGAGGCAGGCAGGAGAGCCAGTAAATCTGATGATCCCATAACTCTTTGACTGACTTTAACGAATGCTTTAATCCTACAGGAGTTTCTTCTACATATGTGGAGCCATTAAGCAACATCAGGGCAGGGATTTTTGAAACGGAAAAACTATCCAGATGAAATGAGATAGGTACGAAATTAGACGATAAATAACTCATTCTTTAAAATTAAATATGTGACTTCGAGCATTAGAAATATAGAGTGCGGGGTACCACAGGGCAGTGTGCTAAGCTCAGTACTTCATCTTTTTTTTACAAGCGATATGCTCACAGATGATCTTCTTACCATATGCACTTACGCCGATGACATAGCAATTATTTCATGCGATTCCGATATTAGAACAGCAATTTGTCAGTTACAAAATTATTTATCTAGTCTCGAAAAATGGTTTTTAGAATATTTTCACACAATTTGCGAAAAATTATATGCTATTTATAGCAATCGCTGTAATAAAACATATTTTATGATATTCATTCCTTGGTAGATGACATACATATTTTACATCAGTCTTGCTTCATTGGTCATATCACAATGAATTCATTTTTACTTTATCAAATGCATATTTAATTGAATATTTAAATTTAACAGTTACTATTTTCCTGTGCTAAGTAAAGTGCATTAAACGGAGGAACATCGCTATCATACTTGCATAAACTCCGGTCGTTTAATTCACGATTGCAGCCGTACAATTTAGGCAATTACCTATGTTCCGTATGCAAGATCACATGTATTCCATTAGCAAACACATTGCTATATAACTGTTGTAGCTCCATTCGTTAGAGCTCAAACTCCATAGTTTTAACTGTACTACCCGAAACCGTAATGCTTATGCACACGAGGAATAGAGGGATAGTTGATAATAAAATTATTCAAAAAGACCTTGGTTTTAGTATTTCTATACTTGCTCATAAATAAAATAAATATTATGCATATGGACTTCAAGAATCTAACTAAATATTTTAACTTGCTCTATGTTTACTACTGTAGATTCTAATGTAGTATTTTTTAATGTAGTATTTTTAATTCTAATGTAGTAACAGGGCAATCCAGCGTCCAACAACTCTTCAACTTTAAGTGCAAACTATTATAAGTTGGCATAAAGCACGGAAGACGATTTTCACCTGAGATTATATTCGAGATATACAACCCTCAGTGTTCTTTTGATATAATACTGCTGCACATTGAGAGCTGGTCGAGGTTGGGCTCGAACTCGAGTCTATTTTGCTCTAGCCCTTGTTGTGAACCATTGCACCAAACGAGTTCTAAAATGTGAAGCTGGGAATTCTTCCCATAAGGTATATGTTTTAGTAAAGTATTGTCTTAGTCACATTGACCAGTAAATTATAAACAATCTCCAAAATCTGAATTACTGGTCCAAAGAATGGTTGACCTTAGACCCTATTATAGGATCTCCCTAAGGTCTTTCCAATTTTAACTGTTTTAGACCTATATTGACTGGGCTATATTTACAGAAGAGAACAAATATGTAATTTTTATTTATTTATTTATTTAGCATAGCTACTATTGTAGGCAACTTTAAAAGATGGCGCGTAAAGAATAACTATTCTATATAAAATTTAATTTAATTCCTATGTTATATAATCAAAGAAATGGGAAAACTCTCACACTACTGAATCGAGTTGGAATTTAACAGCTCACAGACACCTGCCTTAGAGCAATACCATCATTTATTATTATAATCAAAGTATTATCAGGATTTCTCATGGTATGGCATTAAAAATCAAATTAAAAAAAATGAACAGTCGGAGCTGTTTTAGACGTTTTATAAACATTGAAATCAATTTCTGCTACTCAAAAATGTTAAAAAAAGGAGATATCTCATTAGCAATGAACTCTTTGAAGGCATAAAGACCAAGCACATAATAATAATGTATATTTTTAAAAATATATGTATATTTTTAATGACAATAAATATATGCAAACCAAAAAATATTTATATATTTTCAAGTAGAAATTAGGGTTTGTCGGTTTTCGAAAACCGGTTTTAAAAAGCAGTTTATTGGCGAAAATTATGGAATTCGAAAACCGTGTTTTTAATGAAAAAAGTCGGTTTTCACTGTATAAATGGATTGCCAAATATAAAAGATAGATGAAAGCGTTTTGATTCTTGAAATCATATCGGTTCAATAGCATTTGATATCTTATCAGTCTGCAAAGGTTCCCAGAAAGGTTTTGTATCCCAGAAAGGTTTTGTATAGATTAATTTAGATTTTTATACCAGTGTATACATTAATTTAAATCAGTGTGACTTCTTCTTGAAGAAGTAATTTCCTCTTCTCAGACCTAAAAAAAAAAGAGTTTTAAACCTAAGAAGCCACAAATTAAAGAACAAAAAACTTAGAATTATTATATAAGGCTTTAAAAAAATTAAGCATAGTTTGGTCGCAAGTATGAGAGTATTAAAAACGTATGTATCAACATGTATCTAATATTTTTTTGTTTTCTTTTAATTTAATTTTTTTTTTATTCAAAAATGTTTAATTTTTATTTAGTCGAAAACTTTCCTTTTACTATCATAAAAATATTTTCATCCTTATATGCGAAAATGACGCATGAATAACGAATAATTATTTTCAAAGTTATTTAATCAAGATAAACTATTATTTTTTAGTTCTACTAATTAAAATTAAAATAATTTTGTTTACTATCTATAAAATTGAACAATACAAAAATTCAGTCAAATACTGCTCTAAATTACACTAAATTTTCGGATAACATACTAAATATTCGAGCAAAAATTTATTTTCTATATAAAATTCGAAAACCGGTTAAAATCGGTTTTTTAGTAAAATTAAAATTCGAAAACCGGTTTTCTGAAATGTCGGTTTTTGTATAAACCCTAGTAGAAATTGATATCACTACTGTAATGATTCAGATTTTTCTCGAATGAGATATTGAGTAGGAGATTCCTCGTTCGTTATATATTTAATTCGTCAAACTATTTGGACGACCTAGTAATTTTTTGTTCACACAAGGCAGTGCGTTCAACCGTTACGTCATGAAACACCATTCCTTACGAGTCTCTGGTTATACTTGCCTACTTCTCTTCTATTTCAGGTTTCCATCACCAAGTTTCGACTGCCGGCCCTTGGCTTACGGTCGCATACAATTATCCGGGCGAGTTCGCCAGGCGATCTGTGTGTTTAATGAATTGTGCTGCAACCGCCGCGCTAAACGGCGACGACCGCCTCCCGCCGCCCGTCGAAGCACTAAACGCTTCTGTTTCGCAGTCTATTAATAATGGCATCGGGAATGAAGACTAAAGACTTCTGCGACCGCCAGCTAACATACATGTATGTATTATATAAGGTGAAGTTACATGACTTCATAAACAGTTAGGTAGTTGATAAGTTATTGGGTAAACAGTCAATAGAGTACAAGCAACCCTCCAATAACGCGGTGGGTGCGTACTGTGTAATACCAAAACTTCAGGCTAACTTATTGTTGTGCGTTATTTGGTAACGCGTTAACTGGTACCAGTTCATACCGCGTTATAGAAAACTCATAATTAGTACAAATTACGTCATTTGTACCGCGTTATATGGAGACCTTTCATTGCCAAAGACAGGATAAACTATGAAAGGTTTTTATCGAATTGAAGAGTTCATATAAAGACATGATTTTTAACATATACTTATAAATCTTTTTTATCGAATTGAAGAGTTCATATAAAGACATGATTTTTAGCATATATATATTATATTATACATATATATATATATAATTTATTAATTTATAATATAATATATATTTTTTTTAATATATATATATATATATATATATATACAGGGCCGGATTTAGAAATTTCGCGCCCTGGGGCACTGACAAAAATGCCGCCCCATCCCTAAATTTTTTACTTAAAATAGTTTATATATATCACTTTTCTAAAATTAAAATAACTATTTGATTGCAAAAAAATTATTACGCATTACATAGTGTAAATAGTGGTGCTTGGCATCGTACCTTAAGATAAATTGCTGAAACTTTCAGTACCAAAAATTAAAATTTAAAAAAAAAATTAAAGCGATCGGCCTGCGTAAGTAAGTAAGCGCCGCCTCGCAGAATAACAGATAAATAATTTTGCAGAACTCATAGAAATGTAAACAAAATTTAAATTATTAAAATATCTGATAATTTTATGTGCATATGGTTAATGATCATTTTTGACCGCCAAATGTTTCTCTTTCAATTTTTTTTATTGGGTCACCGAAACCGCTAGACCTGCCTTTCACAAACTTAATCAGTTCTCCATTTTGTCTATATATGTAAATTTCTTTTAATGATATTGGACGTTCCGTTTCTCAAAAAATGAATTATTATTTTTGGCATTTTGGCCTATATTTCCGAAACAGTTGGACCTGTCTTGGCCAATAACTAATCAGCACGTTTCGCTATCAATAGAAATCGAATTATTCAAATAAAATTCAATTTTAATAAGCTTAATAAATGAAACTTAATAATTTTCAAAAAATTTCGAACGTGCGTCACTAATTTAGTTTTTTTTCATCGCTATGAGCTTGGAAGTGCACAAATTCGTCATCTTAAGAGGGCTCGAGATCTGAAGAACATCTTTATATTAGCCAAATTGCCAAATTTTGCAATGCATTTGTATAATGTTTTGTTAATTATATTTCTTGAAATTAAAAATGTTATTAAAAAAATTATTTAATTATATGGTATAGAATTTTTTTTCACTATCCAAATTTTGCTGCCCCCGAAAATTTGTAGCCCTGGGCAGTAGTCCCGACTCCCCCTACTGTAAATCCAGCACTGTATATACATGTATTTTAGAACACTTGAATAAATTGCACTGCACTGCATTATACATGTATAATAGAACTCTTGAATAAATTGAAAATATATTTTGATTTTAAAATTTAATTTTATCTTTAGTATATATAATTTCATACCAAGTACACAAATTTTTCATGTAGTCATTTTTTATTTTTTTATTTTCTTATAAATTACAATCTGTCTACATAGAAAGACATTGAGTAATTAATTTGACAAATGACATAGAATTTCAAAAGGAAAACCCAGAGGTTCACTTTATATTAATGTACTAAATTATGACTTAATTAAAATTAGGTATATGTATCCATATAATCACTATAATCTTTCCAAAAGATATTCAAAATCTTTTAAGACTGAATTTATTTGTTTATTTTCTTCAAAAATCCAAATGTAAATAAACAATGACAGGTTATTTGTGATTTTGCCAACACTAGCGCTATCAATTGCCTAATACCAAAAACTATTTATTGATAAGATAACAACCAAAGATAAATGATTTTATCATTGATAACGATCTATGACAGAAATATAAGATTTGAATTTGAATATATGTAGGTAACGACATAAAATAGTATAACGGGTAACGATTTATATTGTTTTGGCGCCTTTTTGCCCCCATAAAAGCTGGCACAGAAACAATGTTAAGTCATTTTGTGTTGAGACCTCGTGGAGTTACTACAGTGAAAGGTAAGTCATTTATAATAACTAATATTATTCTAAAACTGTTTTCAAGTAATTTCTAAAAAAAAATCATATATTCAGTTTCTTGAATATATGATTTATGCATGGTGTTTGCTTGCGTTTTGATTTATTTAATTTTGTTTAATGAATTATAAATAAAAAAATGGAAACCGTTCATTATTTATATAAATCGATTTATGTTATTTTTTCTATTTCAAAATAATTTTTGCCGAAGAGTTTCTGTAATGGTTTTGAAATAACTCTTTGGCCAAAATTATATTAAAATATTGAAAATAATGTAAATCCAGTAATATAAATAAAAAAATGGTTTTCAAACTTTTTTTAATTATAATTCAATAAAAATAAATCAAATCAAAGCGCAAGTACATATATACAGATATATGTATGTACATATGTATCTAATGTATATTGTATATATTTTATACAATATACAAAATTTTAAACAATATAAATAATTCCAACTGTAGAATTTAGGTATGATTTTATGATATAAAATTCAATTTTTTATATTTTATTTGAATATACATTTTAATTTAAATATTGAATTGTTAAATGAAAAATAGAAATAAGAACATATGAAATATATACTGCATATGTTCTTATTTCTATTTTCCATTTAATAATTCAATATTTAAATTAAAATGTATATTCAAATAAATTTAATAATTATTTAATAATTAAATTTAATTTAAAAGGTATTTAATAAAATTATACATATATATGTATAATTTTAATAAATACCTGTATAAATTTTATTAAATTTTATAACATTAAACTATGAGTATTGTATAATAATTGTACAAAATAATTTTAATTGAAAATGGCTGATATATTTGACTACAAAGTCAATAATAATGAAAAAAAGATTAGAATTAGAAAACTATTACAACATTAAAATTTATATCTGAACTTATGTTGGAATTATTTGCAATTGACTTTTTATAATTATTTAATGTAGTTGTTTTATTAATTTTTAATGTAGTTCGTTTCTTTTCAGATTTTATACAGTGCCAATAGTGTTATGTGCAGTGAATAATAACTTCGGAGGCTTATTGTGCATTAAACTTTTTTTAATATTAATTGTAACTTAGTTTATTTGATATAGTGTTAAAAGTAATTTTTTATTTACCATTTTGCGTTATTTCGAGTACATGGTCCACACTTTTTTTTTTTTTTTTTAATTTTCGAAAAACGAACGAATCGTATTATGATGAAAATTGCGCGTTTGAAGCTACGTTCCTGCCGCCTACCCCCCACGGCAGGTCCAAGTAGTCGGGTTTCACATTTAAATTTAATTTATTAATTGAATAATTTTTGTTTTGTATCTCTGAGTGTATGGACCCCTGCGTTGTTTTCCCAGAAGCACCGCAACCCCATGCACATAATTTAACAATTAATATTATTTGTTTGCAATTATTATTAAATTTAATTTTTTAATTATTTCGCTAAGTGGCCCATGGAAAAAAATAATTTTTTTTTAGATTTATAAAATTCTATTATAATGTTTTCAACTTACTTTGATTACTTTTCGTGTCGTAATGTAATGAACACAATTTCAAGAATTAACTTTACTTTTACTGGTCGCACAATGAGTCTCCTGGTGGAAGATGCTGAATTTATAAGTGGTTGAACTTGGCAATTTTCAGGACATGGTAAGAAACTCTGAGCTATGTACAAATCTTTTTAATATTGATAGAATTAAATAAAATTTTAATTTTAGGTTGAACACAGAAGTTACCAGAGGAATAGATCCTAAAACACTATTACTAAAACGGAAGAATGTTTACCAGGACGTTAGTGATTACCAGTGTACAAGGATAGAATGGACCACTTTGCAACCAGGAGCGCACAAGACCAGAAGAACGTTTGTTATATTCAGATAAGTTTGTTACTTACTAAGATAGATCACTTTGCTAAGTAGGATGGACCACTTTACCACCACCAGGAGCACACGACCAGGAGAACGTTATGTTGATAAGTATCTTACTTGCTAAGATAGATCATAAGATATTAGTTTTTTGCGATCATTTTCTATATTATTTTGTTATATTAAGATATGTATCTTACTTGCATGCGACGATAGATCATAAGATATTAGTTTTTTTGCGATCATTTTCTATATTATTATTATATTATATACTATATTATTATTTTATCGGGGCCCCATTTACGTTTTCATTCTTTATATTTGATTCGTGGACGGATTTATATACATATTATAAATAAGATATATTTTGGGCAAAATCGTGTTAAATACAGTGCCAGACAGTGTTGTGTACAATGATATATCGTGATATATACAGTGCAAAACCTTAATATTTACAAATCAAGATCAAGATATAATTCAAGATCAAGATACATACAGTGAAACATCAACATCAAGATCCATACGAGATGAAGATACATACAAGATTAGAACCAACCAGAAAATTGACTACAAAATTGGAGGACGTACACATGGATATATTATTAAGTTAAAATTAGGTTAGAATACATTAGGCTGGTAGTTTACTATTTTTTATTTTAAAAATGGGTGGGGAAGACGGCAAGGACCTTCCAGTTTGCATAGATTTCGCGTTTTTTCACAATTATTTAAAATTAATTCATATAACAATACTTAATACACAATTTTATGACCTTTATAAATGCACTCCTCTATAAGCTTCATAGTGCTGGGAACCTATGAAGTTAAAGTATTTACATGGTGGATCTTAGGGGGGTACATCATGTAAATACTTTTTTTTTTTTTTTTTTTTTTTTTTTTTTTTTTTTCTTCATTACAAAATTACCTTTAATTACAAAAGTACATTACAATTTTACCTTTAATTTCTAGCAGGTTCTTGCATCGTCTACGGTTTTTTCCTAAAGAAGATCTTCATATACATTTAATCATCTCGCGGGGTATTTTTCATGTTACATTTGGGTCATTTAAGTTAGGCTTAAATTAGGTTTAGTTAATTAATTTAAGTTATTTTGTAAGTGGACTAGGGCTGTACTCAATTTGTACGGCGACACCACATTAAAAAAAGCGCGCCTGGCAACTATACCTCCTGGGTGGTGTGGAAAATAGTTGCATCTTAGCTATAAGTATAATGATTATCAATTTAATTATTTTATTAATTATATTTAATTAATATATAAATGTGTAATGAAAAATGTAAAATACGCTGATGTTAAATGTCCAAATATTCAATATAATAAAACTTTTAAAATAATCTTTGTTTTTCAATCTGAAAATGTCCAATTTTAAGAACGTCTATATTACGTTTTGAACAAGTGTATGGTTTGGATAATAATATTATCATATTATTATGGATCATAATATTATGTTCAATTGTATTTTTTTCCATCATTTTTTTTTTATTTTGAATTTTTATGTTACTAATATAGAACTGACCTGATTTTTAGTACTTGTAACATATGTTACTATTAGTAATAGGAATATTGTAATTGGACATAACATTATAATCCATAATAATATGATAATATTATTGATTTTGCAATATTTTGTCATAAAATATTGGTTCGATACCATAACAATATCAGTATCCCAATTATTTAAATTGAAACTTATTCAAAAGTTAGTTTAATAATTTGCTTGCTTTCTTGTACTGAGATTAGTCCTAAGAAAAAGTATTTGCCATAGTAATCGGTATTATTATTTTTGGCATTTTGGCCAGTATTTCCGAAACAGTTGGACCTGTCTTGGCCAATAACTAATCAGCACGTCTCGCTATCAATAGAAATCGAATTATTCAAATAAAATTTAATTTTAATAAGTTTAATAGATGAAACTTAATAATTTTCAAAAAATTTCGACATATAAAAAAAATTTTCTTTGAATTCAATTTTTATCATTTTTCAAAAAATTTTAAAGCTTTTTATAAAATGTAATTTTCAGTACGGAAAGTTTCAGTAACTTGCCGTAAGACACATAATTAATTTTTTTCGGCGCTATGAGCTTGGAAGTGCACAAATTCGTCATCTTAAGAGGTCTCGAGATCTGAAGAACATATTTTTCTTAAAGTTTCAACTCACTTACGAATCTTTATATTAGCCAAATTGCCAAATTTTGCATTGCATTTGCATAATGTTTTGTTAATTATATTTCTTGAAATTAAAAATGTTATTAAAAAAGTGAGTTAATTATAATTTTCTTCTCACTATCCAAATTTTGCCGCCCCCGAAAATTTGCCGCCCTGGGCAGTAGCCCCGACTGCCCCTACTGTAAATCCAGCACTGTATATATATATTATAAGTATACTTATAAATCTTTTTATCGTATTGAAGAGTTAAGACAAGGATATGATAAAAATGAAAAAATAAACTTAAATAAAAACTGTTTTTAGCAAAAACAAAATGAATTTCAAGCAAACAATAAATTGCAAGATACAGAACAAATAAATGTATTACAATAAATAATAGTCAAGTCAATTTACAATCATCGATCTATACTCGTTCAACTAGGATTTTATTTTATGTTCAATATGAATTTTAGAGAATATAGTACTTATAGAATATAATTTGCTCCTACTTTTACATTCAAGCATTTTGCTAAAAATCTACTTAAAGATTTAATCTGTCTATCATAATATTATAATTATAATTATGCAAAATCTTTTATTACTGCCTTTCCAACTAGCTATTTTAATATGGTCTATTAAATATTTAATAATATTAGAATTATTGCAAATACTTTGGTCCAGTAAAAGAAAATAATTTACATCAAATTTTTACATAGAAAAAATTAAATGTATTGATTACTTTCTATGGCGCTTCGATTCTCTAAAAAGATAATAAATTAATAATAGGATAATAAATAATTTATATTATCATAGATAAACAAGTATATTATATACTATTGATTATTAATTTTCTATTTTGCTTATTAGGACTGAAAAGGGATTGAAAAAATCCTTGAAAGGAGAAACTACTGATGAAGTCGACACTAAATGAAATGAAGCACATATATAGGAAGACTAAAATTAGACTAACTATCAGAAAAGAAGATAAGTTGATGTCAAGCACTTACACTTCAACTTACATCTTATATACATGGATCCCAAAGGTATAATTTAAATGATTATTATAAATTTTCGATTAATAATATTCAACATTGTATATCTTGCATCTAACAATATAGTTTATTATATTTATTATAGTAATACTACAATTAAAAGTTTATTATTACAACTCAATTTCTTTCTATTATAGAAGACTCTAATTCAAGAATCCAGAGCAACATGTTCATCCACATTACCTGCTTGCTATAGACCATCCTGACCTCGGAGCATCTTGAACCCTATAGTAGCAGACCACTTCCAACGCAGACTTTTGGGATTTCTCTCAATTTCACACTGGCCCTATACCCACCTTTTCTTTACCTGATTTTTTTACATAAACATCTGTTGATAAAGTCGATTTAAAACAATATGTCGACAGATGAATATTATAATGTAACCTCTTCGAGAAAGAGTGAGATAAAGTAGACTGAATTTTAGTTATTATTTTATATAGAATTTTTATACCAGTGTAACATTTTTTGAGAAGATTCTTTATGAATTGTTAGAAACTGTTTAAAACAAAATTTAATACGTGATATTTAATATACAATTGCAACGTTGAGATTTAAATCATAATTCATTGTAAATAAATTATAATATATATAATATTATTTGTTATGTTCAAAAGTGGCATTATGTTTAGTAAAGTTTTATATGCAATTATAATTGTAAGTCAATTATTTTTGAAATTTATATTTAAGTAGATTGTGTATGATTGAACAGTGCTTAATAAGGATGATTTATGTGATAATTAGAAAACAAGTGTATCTATATAAGTAATTTTAGTTATAAATTTTCACTGTATTCCTATTTAATTATATTTAAGTTTGTACTTAAAATGATAGCTATTTATTGTATACATACCTACAAACTTTGTTAAGTGATTAATAATTATTTATATCAAAGCAATATTAAGTACATATTTGAAGAATGTAAATGATAAAAGATAGATATAATTTTGTAATTAGTCGATTGCAATAACAAATGCACAGTTAATGCAATCGATTGTGATATAATTTATATTATAATTATTATATTATTATATTATTATAATATATATTATAATAGTATTATAATATATATCATAATATATTATATTATTATATTATTATATTATATTATTATAATAAGAAAAAAAGTTGATCCTTCAGATGTATTATAAATGTATAGGATATTATCTATTACTCTCATTAAATGCTAGAAGTCGTCCAGATGACTATGTATTTGTAATATTAAAAGTGATAATGACAGTGTAGACATGTAAAGACTAGTTTTAGTTATTGTTTATAATGACTTTTTATCAATTCAAATATTTTTTGTAAATGATCTTCATGGAATATTTCATGAACTGTTCGAAACTGTTCACAACATATATAAGTGGATTATTGAGCTTTAGAGTTTAACTGGCAGTAATTAAAATAAATTGTTAATATGGTTAATAATAATATAATAAGACTGCCATTATGTTTTGGCAATTAAAATTGTACATGCATTTCTATTTATAATTTACTTAAATCTAAAATTTTAACTTAGGATGTGACTGTGTCTAACAGTTAAAATATACATATAGGACAAATTATATTAGTTTTAAAATTATATATTATTTGCAAGTTATTATATACAATAATGTAATCTTATTTTTGCCTATAAAGACAATAAAATTTTGTGAATTAATAAATTGAGTTTGTATTATTAAAATTAAGTATTTAAATTATTACATGTGAATAAACTGTTCTGAATCCAATAAGATTCCTAGGCCACTACGGTGATTGCTTGCAGCGCCTCTATGCAAAATTGTTCCTAATTCATGAGGAACTACTGGGTTCATATAAAACTAAATCCGTCGATTCTCATTGGATTCTACCCATGGATTTTTACCAAAACGCTTAAACGACCAGTGAAGAATGGTATGGAAATTGAGTATATAAATTTATATATTGATTCATACATAATTATATGTGTTCTTGCTTTTATAGTTTAAATGAAAACAGGATATATAAATGTATATATTGATATTTCTCCTAAACCGGAACCATAATAATATATCTAGTAGCGTATAAAGCGATATATAAATATATATATTGATATTCCTTCAAAACCGGGGCCATTATTATAAATCTAGTGGCGTATAAAGCGATATATAAATGTATATATTGATATTTCTCCTCAGACGGGACCATGATTATATATCTAGTGGCGTATAAAGCGATATATAAGTGTATATATTGATATTCCTTCAACGCCGGGACCATATTTATAAATCTAGTGGCGTATAAAGCGATATATAAATGTATATATTGATATTCCTTCAAAAGCGGGAACATAATGATATATCTTAGAGCGTATAAAGCGATATATAAATGTATATATTGGTATTTCTTCAAAACCGAGACCATAATGATATATCCAATAGCGTATAAAGCGATATATAAATGTATATATGGATATTGCTTCAAAACCGAGACCATAATTATATATCTAATAGCGTATAAAGCAATATATAAATGTATATATTGATATTTCTCCTAAACCGGAATCATGATTATATATCTAGTGGCGTATAAAGCGATATATAAATGTATATATTGATATATCTCCTAAGCTGGGACCATGATCATATTTCTAGTGGCGTATAAAGCGATATATAAGTGTATATATTGATATTCCTTCAAAACCGGGACCATGATTATATATCTAGTGGCGTATAAAGCGATATATAAGTGTATATATTGATATTTCTCCTAAACCGGGACTATAATAATATATCTAGTGGCGTATAAAGCGAGATATAAATGTATATATTGATATTTCTCCTAAGCCAGGACCATGATTATATATCTAGTGGCGTATAAAGCGATATATAAGTGTATATATTGATATTCCTTCAAAACCGGGATCATAATTATAAATCTAGTGACGTATAAAGCGATATATAAATGTATATATTGATATTCCTTCAAAACCGGGACCATAATAATATATCTAGTGGCGTATAAAGCGATATATAAATGTATATATTAATATTCCTTTAAAACCGGGACCATAATAATATATCTAGTGGCGTATAAAGCGATATATAAATGTATATATTGATATTTCTCCTAAGCCGGGACCATGATTATATATCTAGTGGCGTATAAAGCGTTATAATTATAAGTGTATATATTGATATTCCTTCAAAACCGGGAACATAATTATATATCTTAGAGCGTATAAAGCGATATATAAGTGTATATATTGATATTTCTCCTAAGCCGGGACCATGATCATATATCTAGTGGCGTATAAAGCGATATATAAATGCATATATTGATATTTCTTCTAAGGTGGGACCATAATTATATATCTATTCGCGTATAAAGCGATATATAAATGTATATATTGATATTTCTCCTAAGCCGGGACTATGATTATATATCTAGTGGCGTATAAAGCGATATATAAATGTGTATATTGATATTTCTTCTAAGGTGGGACCATAGTTATATATCTATTCGCGTATAAAGCGAAATATAAATGTATATATTGATATTTCTCCTAAGCCGGGACCATAATTATATATCTAAAAGCGTATAAAGCGATATATAAATGTATATATTGATATTTCTCCTAAGCGGGGACCATAATTATAAATCTATTGGCGTATAAAGCGATATATAAATGTATATATTGATATTTCTCCTAAGCCAGGACCATGATTATATATCTAGTGGCGTATAAAGCGATATCTAAATGTATATATTGATATTTCTCCTAAACCGGGACCATAATGATATATATAGTGGCGTATAAAGCGATATATAAATGTATATATTGATATTTCTCCTAAGCCGGGACCATGATCATATATCTAGTGGCGTATAAAGCGATATATAAATGCATATATTGATATTTCTTCTAAGGTGGGACCATAATTATATATCTAATAGCGTATAAAGCGATATATAAATGTATATATTGATATTTCTCCTAAGCCGGGACCATAATTATATATAATTTCGTAAAAAGGAATCCACTAAGATTCCTACGTCCTTAAGGCGATAGCATGCAGCGCCTCTATGCAAAAATGTTCCCAATTCGTGAGGAACTACGTAGCGACATCATATAAATATAAATGCGTATAAAGAATCCAATAAGAATCCACTAAGATTCCTATGTTTCTTAGGAGATTGCATGCAGCGCCTCTATGTCAAATCGTTCCTAATTTGTGAGGAACTACGTAGTGACTACCGGGTTCATATGGTTCTGTGTTAGATGGCGCCACCAAAGCACTGTCAAACGTTTGACAGTTCTTTGACAAAGTAAATTTAAATTAATTTATACATTATTAGATGTGTACATTTATAAACAAATATGTAGTTTTATTTTTTATTTATACTTAATTCCATGTGTACATATAAACAAATATGCAGTTTTATCAAAAATCATCATGTATTATATGAAAGAAAAGAAAGAAATCAAAAATATCCATACAAAGTGGTACAAAAGCAAGTACAAATTGATTATAATTATATTTCAAATGAAATCATGTAGTTATATTATATTTTTTATGTTAATTTCTATATTTATGTGTTTTTCTTAAACTAAGCTTTTGTTTGGTTTATTATAAAATTTAGATTATCTATTGAAAATGTATATTATCTGTAGATATTATTTTGTTACAAATTGTATATTCTTATTGCAGGTTACACTTATAAAAAAAAACAAGGAACATAAACAATTTAACTCAAATATGATATACTGATGAATTATGTAATGGTTTTCTATATCCTTCTATTTAAATTCTAAACAAAACAACAAGGATGATGAATAAAGATCACAGCATCGTGTAAGTTTTGTTGCATGTAAGATTTATTTATTCAAGTGAAAACTGAAATATCCAACTGCGATTTATATTTTCCAATGAATCAACCAACTCACTCTAGTATATTAAACTTCAGTTTTAATCACATTACTATTGGTTGAATAACTTTGAAAATAATAAGGAATTCTTATAGTTTATTCTACAAAACCAATTTTGTACAAAAGCACTTTTCACTCACGAGTATCTAACAAAATGTCAAATATGAATTAGTATAGTTACGCAGAATTCAAAAACAAACTGTAAATGATACAGAAAACAATTCAGGAGATGAATAAATTGAATGGTTTACTATACGTGATTCTAGATAAATTCCTTATTGAATCAGCTTTATTCTTACAATTATTTCCTAGGTGTACAAAAACAATTCTTAATTATCAATGAATTGATAATTGATGTTGATGTACTTTAAATAATATATTGCTTTCAACTATTAGAATACTAGAAACAACCATTAATTCTAAATATTCGATTAATAGCCATTAACATTGTGTAAATTTAATATGAACATATTGCTAATTATTTAATTATGTGCTAGTGATACTACATTTTATTATTTATGATTAAATCTGAATTTTGTCCATTATAGAAACTTCTGATAATCCAGAGCAACATGTCTATCCAGATTTCCTGACTTCTGAGTAACTTCTGAGTTGTGAATCTTACAATGAACAGCCTCCAACACAGACTTTCCGCTAACTGGATCTCTCACAGTTTCCACAGGCCTCAATGACACCTTTTTCTCTGCCTAGTTCATTTAGGCAAGCATCTATTGATAGAATTGATTTGAAATAGTCTATCTACAGCTTGCAGAGGCAACGAACTATGAAAAAGGATGAAGAATATTAAATATGTGATCATGAATGTTATAATGATGTACAAAGTTGAAAGGATTCTTTGTTCCTTAGAGAAGAAGTGGGACAACAGTGAAACAAAATTATATACAATCTATATTTTTTCAATTAAATTAATTATAGATATTGTTAAGATAAGAAAGTGCCATCATGTTCTGGCAAAATGTAGATACCATGCTAATCGTAACTTAATTATTTATAAATTTAAACTTTGAATATGTCTGATCGAACAAATAAGCTTAGTATTTTAAGATAATTAAAAAACAAATATATATATATATATATATATATATATATATATATATAATTTTAGTCATAAATTGTTACTTTTCTTGTTAGACTTACTCTCTCAGTATTTAACTAAAAGATCCATAATTGATTTATATTACATACTTTCAAAATTTGCTATTGTTTCGGAAATAATTCTATGAAAACAAGAAAAAATGTATTTAAATTCCTAATTTAAAAGTTAAGTGCATCTTTAAAGAATGTATATGATGGTAATAATAATATTATGTATTTAATAGATATTTAACAATTGCACTGTTAGTGCAAACGACTGTGATGTAATAATAAAAAAATTTAATTGTCATAGGGATCGTTCAAGTGTTACGTAAGCAGATTTAGTACAATTATTTACCTCTCCATCCCCTTTGGCAGCAAAAGTAAGCAAAGCTGTCACCAAAATGTCACCCAAAATAAGCAAATCAATACCCCTCACCCCCTATAGTGCTTACGTAATACTTGAACGGCCCCATATGTAACTAATATTGAATATAGTTTATAAAAATTATATATTTTAAAGTTATATATTATAAAGTTATATTAGTTGTTAATTATATTATAATATTTTGAAATTATATAAATAAATGTATAAAAATTTAATTTAATTCTTTTATTTTAAAATATATATGCATTTTAATGAACTTTTCAGGTTGCTTTTGGCAAACAATATTAATAGCCATATACAAATATTATTTTTAATCAATTTTAAACATATAATTACAATCATGGATGACAAGACATGTCATTTTTACTGATTTATAAACATTCATTTTTTTGTTTTACTATATTTAATATTCAAAATAATTAAATCTAACGTTTTAGAAGACGGCCCTGTGCAATACTAGCGCTATTTCATTTTCAAATTTGTGACTGTTACCCTGGTAGTATGGATCGATTTCAGTACGAAAAATGTTCGGCAAAATTAGTTTTCATCGTCTCAATCGATTACTCTGCCAGGGGAACAGTCACAATTTTTGAATTTGACAGCGCGCTGATATAGCACAGGGCCGTCTGCTGAAATGTTGGGGGTAAATATTTTGAATATTTATTTTAATTAAAAATGGAATTTGTTATTTAGGTATATTTTAATTAGTTTTGGCGTTGGGAATATTATTTTAACATTAATATTATTGTGTAAACATTGCAAATAATAAAAATATACAATAATTACAAAGTTTGTGATTTTGTTGGACTTTTTGTCGACGTTTTCTTAGAAACTGCTGTACTGATTATAATGTTTTTTTTATAATTAGCAGGAGAGTGCTACATTTTTTGTCCGCGTTTTGGCCAGAAGGTTCATAGATTTGCCGGGCAATTTTGTAGTAATACAATTTTTTTGTTAAATAATACAAAACAAAATTTATTTTGTTATTAGTTATAATCTTAAAAATAATACATATATCAGTAATAATATAATAAGTGCAATTATTACAATAATTCCGTTTGTTTAAATATTTTTCATGTTTGTTCAAAATATTTAAAGTTGTTTAAAATGCGGTCCTGATTTCTTAGTAAATTCGTCCTGCTTTTTGATTGGTTGGCTCCGTTTTGAATAATATGAATGCATTCAATTCCAATATTATCTAGGAATATGACATTTCTGCGCGCCTAATACAATTTGACAGCTGTTAAAACATATCAGACATTTATTGTTTGGCCGTCGATGTGAATGCATCGCTAGATTAAATTATTTAAGTTTGTGTTGGAGTTGTGTGTGTTTTAATTATTTCTAATCTCGCATTATTTACAGTGCCAGTTTTTAAGAAAAAAAAAAGGATAAAACATATTACATATAAAAAAATAGAACCGCCTAAAGCGGATATTGATGGTTAATTCTTTTGGAAAATACAGCTTCAAAGGCAGTCACATGCTGCAGAAATGCCAAGGAGTCCAATTTTTAAGGAAGAATAAATATATTTTTTGAAAACATTATTTTATTATTCATGTGAAGCAAAAATCTTGAATTCACTCTCAATTTCAAAATGATTCAACCATAAAGTGGTTAAATTAAGAGATGATCTTATCCTGACAGTAAGTGACAAAAACTTTTAATATGTCTTCTGTGAATATTATAATTAATTAAATATTATTTAATTTTCAAGACAGAGATCTATCTTATCATAAAGCAGCTGCATAAAATTTGGCTAATGGTGCTGACTTCTTTGAATTATCGAATCCTACAGTATTAAACTTAATACAAATCATGATACGAGTTCACCAAAATGCCAAAATTACAAATGGAGCTAATGTGAAGTAAGTTTTAATAGACAAAAATTTATTTAATAATTATTAAATTCTATATGAACTAAATAATACTTCAGTAAATAGCAACTATGGAAAAATAAATATATCTTATGAATAACAGCTGTATTGTTAGGCCAACTTGTGACTTTTTAATTATTTATTCTCAGAGGTGAAATACTTTATTGTGATATAATTACAATTAAACATCTTTGTTTGATGAAAAACATCTTTTAATAATATCGATACATAAACTTACATCATATAGGATGTACCTGTTTATCTGGAAATGCAAAATAAGAATAATGAATAGAAGGTCATTAGCATCGAGTAAGTTTTAAAACATTATGTTGTGCTCTTGAGTGTGCAAATACAATTATACGCCTGGTACTCATAAGTGTAATAAAAGCCTTTATTTATTTTGTTACACTTGAAAAACATAATTAGGTGGTTATGATTTTTATTGTGTATTTACCAATTCACATTTTGATCAAAACACAGATGTTTTGATGATTAATTTTAATTGATCAAGTAACAGATGAATGAAGGGATATTGGCATATGAAATTGTGCTGTTTCAATTATATAAACCACCATGCAATTCATCTTTAGATGAATCATATTTACTTCACGAGCATTTGCTTGTAGAAAAGTACTTTTCACTTACAAAAACTCAACGAAATAACAGTTATGATATGCGGGACATAAAAGCAAACTATAGATGATACAGAATTTTTCAGAATAAAGATAAATCATTTGATTTCTCAAAGAACTTGCATAAGTTCTTTATCGAATGGGGTTTCTTACTTACATCTCTTTTGTTGAACAAAAATTCAAGATATAATCTTACCAAAAGTTTGAATTTTTGTTTTTTTGTTTATTAATGTAACAAATAAAAGGAAAACCTTCTTCAAAGGAACTTGGCATGAAGGCATTTGAGAAATCATAACTTACACTTTCATCGATAACGTAAAAAGCATGTTTCTTTAAGATTTCATTAAGTAATTTGTAAATTTTTTTTTTCTTTTTCTAATTACCTTGAAGAGAGTTTATTAAAAAGTTAAATTCCTAGTTCATGTAAAGTATTGAAGAAATTAGAAAATTTTAGTGTAGGGCCCATTTGAAAGTTTATCTGTTGTAGCAATAATCGGGATTAAGATTTGAACCCAA
Organism: Ctenocephalides felis; assembly: GCF_003426905.1. Taxonomy (NCBI): domain Eukaryota; kingdom Metazoa; phylum Arthropoda; class Insecta; order Siphonaptera; family Pulicidae; genus Ctenocephalides; species Ctenocephalides felis. Next base: position 4,548,928 of record NW_020537646.1, read on the forward strand.
ATCATATTACTTGAAATTAATAAACAAATCATTTAAAGTAATTAATACAAAAATGCAAAAAGTGTTAAGATTTTTTATTTATGGAAAAAAGTCGACAAGAGCTTTATTTAAATCTATGTATTTTTAACTTTCCTAATTAAGGAGAATTTTACGTTTTTGCCAGAAAATCCGACTAGATAATTTTATGTTCTTTCGACGTTTTAAGCCATTCTGATTTGAATGATACCAAATTTAGAAAAGTATATTTATTGTGTGTATGTGATTCGTAAAATTTTTCGTCCACGTTTAAGTTCAAATTCTTAAATCAATAAAAATTCAAAGACTGTTCAAAAGAGGTAATCGCGTTGATTTAGTTTTTCGTAGAGATAGGCAGGACCGTTTCTTCAAAATTAAATGTTTAAACAGTTCTTTGATGACTTTGATGAAACTTTGTATAACGACAGATTTCCTAGTATGAAACATACAAAAAATATTATAAGCCTATGATAAGCGGTTGATAAAAATGTATCAAAGTTTATAACTTCGTTGCTAGCTTGAGCGATTCTAATAAGAATCTTTGCTGAAGCTTATGTACGGTCTTTGGTGTTTCGTAGGTAGCTACTGATTGCAGTTGACGTCTTACAGATGACGTTAAATGTTTCAAACACATTAAATTAATATACAATTACATGTATTATAAGTATGTTTGAAAGACATCAGTTGGAAATCTCGTATTGATTTTTTTCAGTGAAAGCGAAAATTTTATTTTTGAATTACCAGTTGAACATTTTACACAAATAGCTGAATCTCAATTTCTATTAAGTTGATTAAGGCAAAATCTACTTACAACCAGTTCATCAGTTCATTATTTCGAAGTACAAGTCCATGTGGTCCATTATTAAGGCGAACGTCGCCGCAGCAAAATTGCAGCTGACATCGTAATAAATGCTGCTCTCAATTTTAACATATACTGAGCAGTATTTAGCGGTTGTTAACAAGAGCAAAACTGAATTCATTTAGTGCTTTAACATACTGACTTAATTACACTTTAGGTGGAAACTTACATGCTGTAATTGATAGTGCACTTTAGTTAATTTTATTAGAGGGAAAAACGAAGTAATGATAATATATACTCTGCAACTTATTTCTTCTTGGTAAAGACGAGATCTTTTAAGTACAAAAACGAAGTACAAGCTTTTCGTTGAACAATTAAAGAACAATCAGGAATAAATTAATTGGGAGAAACAAACTACGAATGTAAAATTTTTAATAACTTGACAATATGCTGCTGCTTTTATTATGAGATTCACATTTTGATCGTATTTATGCAAAATCATAAATCTTTAATAAGCTCTTATAAATATCCTACTTAAATATTATCTCATAGCCGGGTATTAGCATGTTCATTAATGTGAAGAGCACTTCATAAATCTTAATAAGTCTATCTTTCTATAATATAAGTAACTATCGATTTTGCTAATTCCTTCTTATATGTAAGAAAAGTTTATAATGCTCAAGTTTAATCTTATTATAATGATAGAAAATGCTTTTTGCATGTAAACTTGCGATTTTTCATTACTATATTAATCTCTCTAAGTACTTTTGTTGCACTTTGTTTAAATAGTTTAATGGATTGTAGAATGTATAATGAAAATGCATATTATTATTTCACAGTAATGTTTTCTGTGCTGGATTATGAGAATCAACATGGTTTTCTAATATTTAGAATAATATTGTAATTATTTATATAAAAAAGTGGGTTTCTAAGAATTTATTATTGAGTTCAAAACTGCATTGAAATATTTTTTGTATAATTGAAAATGAACTATTGCAATAATAGATTTGAGAAATTGCTTTACATTTTCTATCTATCTATAATTGGGTTTAAAACTATACATGAATTAATTACACATAAATATATTTTCATACTATGAGATAAATTTTATCTCACAAATAGCAAATTCATTACTCATTTCCTGGGCTCTATTTTTTATGCAACAACATTTAAATGAAAAGAAGCATAAATAGTAATTTGTAAAGTAATTTAAGTATATAGTTTGCTAACTGCATATTTAGAATTATTTATGAATATTTTTTGCATAAACTTTTTAAAACAACAAATTCAGTTGATTGAATTTTAATGCAATGGTTAATGTTTTTATTAAACAGTAATGTTTTATATTTTGTAAGCAAAAACGTATAATATCACTAATTTTAATCAAATCTATATGTTTTCATTAAATGTATCTGAATATTATTTGTAATGTCAAGTTTGTGCGCTCTTTATGAAGTGAATGTCGTTATTTCAGTTACATGAATAAATTTATTCTTTATAAACTGTTGTAATAAGCATGATTAATCAACAATTATAGCAAGAACATATGTACAAATTTATATTGGAAATATCCAACAAAAATAATTTTTATTTATTATTCGCCAATTTAAAAAAAAATCTAATGTTATTACCAGTGATATGTTCGGAGGCCCTGTTATATTCCTGGAATGAAATGAAATCATATCACTAAGCACAAATATATTAGATATTCAAAAATAAACGTGTGTAATTAATTTTTATAAACAAAAAGGTAAAATTTTTTGAATTTAAACTACTTTTTCATTAGCGGCCATTTTAAACGAGAGTAAAGCAACTGACGTCTAATGTGCTATTATTTTGTTGGTAGCGCTGACAATCAGAACCATATGAAGTTGTAGTTATTGGCCTCCGAGTTGTCAATGTCAGACTACTGTCAAATTATAGTACTTACAAATGTATTTATTATATTAACTAAAAATATAATTTAGGGCAATTGTTTGCTACATCAGCTTAATGTAGTATTTTAAGTAATTCTAATTTGATAATTCAGTAACTTAATAATTAAGGATAAGAATCACATGTGATATTAAATCAGTGGTACAGTCAGAAATTTTGCATTGATTTTATTTAGTTTTGATATAAAGAATTTGGATTAAAAACCAATGCCGCACTTGGCATTTGTGATAAATAATTACAAGACGAATTTATTTTTAAATAAATTAATATTTTAAGGTAAGTCATTTACATTATTTCTTTCATTTATCATATTTATATAGATGCACTTAAAATTTGTGCTTTGTTATTTTAAAGTGTAATGTTTAAGTAGATATTTGATTTAAGTTTAGTATCATTTTTATATAAATTTATATCTATAATATGTAAATATCATCATTTTCATAGAAGGTCCCTCATTCACCTTATGTTTCTTTGTGACTCATGTCCACTTCATGTTAGAATCATTTCATTCTGTATATAAAAGTATATAATTTGAATTAATAGTTTATATATGGTTATGTACATAAGATTGTCATTTATTTCTATCTTGTCTCATTTGACTTCTTTTAAAAATTATAGAAAATGATAGGAATACATAAGAAAGAGTTAAACTTTTGTGATGAATTATTGCTCATCGTGAACATTTAAATATGAATTTCAAGTTACTGGGCTACCTTATAATATTGTGTATTTCTAATACATTTCTGCAGAATTTTAGGCACATTCACAATATAGTGATTCATGATCACTAAAGTATACAAATATAATATTGAAATATAACCCGATGACTTTCAATTACAATCAACACACAGACTTTATTAGAAAAAAATCTAATGAAAGGACGTGCAATAAATATAAAACCTTAATAAAGGAATAATGTACAAAAATATAAGTAATTCCTATATAAGATTTCAGTACCATTACTGATTCCTTTATACATTTTGAAAAATTCTAAGATATCACATATCTTTCGATTATATGTGTTGGAAAATACTGAAAAATTAAATACATTATCTAGCATAAATGAATTCTGAAAATAATACACTTGGATATTTATTGATTTCGATACACTATATAATAAAATCTTTGATGCTATACTCGAAGCGATATTGTTTAACGATTAAATAGATTTTGTTATTGACCAGATAATTTACAACTGTCCTTAATGAACATCTATCAAATATAACAAAGAAAATATACTATGTATATAAATGAAAATGAATAGAAATTACCAGTATTACTTGAACTTCAAATAAATTAATTAAGTAAGAGTAAGAATAAATTTCTATATGAAAAATAGAAAATAGGTTTAAGATTAATTTCTATTCGTAGCAGAATTTTCGTGGATGTCTTCTTTAAGTCGTTTTAGATGGTATTTTTACAGCTGTTAAGGACTTTTAGCAAATTTGATAATTTACAATTGTTTGTTGGACGAAAGTCATTGTTTTAAATTAATGCCATGTTGAAAAATCAACTCAACAGTTAATTTTCCATTTGATAGATATAAAAACACGATAATCTATTGATTGTAATATAAAATTATAAGGTATTCTTTCAATTAACGAAATAAAGATTGATTAAGAAAATTGTTCCAATAAAATATAAATGTTGGCTTAGATCGAGTGGTGATTTTCTATTGTAGACTTCTGTTAATAGAGAATTGGATGACTGCTAGGAAATTTTGATGACTGTTAAGTTTGTCTCTGATTTTTTGTTGATTTGATAGATAAATTACAATATGATTACATTACAAAACTGATCTTTTGGGCTTAGATCGAGTATTGGCTAGGATTTTTTTTTTAGATAATTAACAGAAAGGTATTTGGAATGGGAAGTCAGTCTTTCTAATGTTAACCTTGTTTTATAATCTTGCATATTGACCTTCTGGTAGGTTTATCATTGAAGAAAGTACTTGACTTTTATTATAAGCTGGTGATCCACGTATCTAGATTTGAAATCATTTTTTTACCAAAACATAGCATTCTTAATCAAATAGTCTATAGATGCATGCGTCAACAGATAAGGTCGAATGATAAGATGCGCGTCGATGTCTCTCTGTACACATCGTGACATTCTTAAAGTAGTGTGTAGTTTGTTCTCATTTATTATAAAAAAAATTAAAAAATCAGTTGTTTATAGTTGTGAAACGGTTTATTAAAGGTTCAGTGTGATTTTCGCTAAGTTCTAAGTGGAATCCTAAATGGAATAATAGTAAAAACCAAATCTAATCAGGATAAAGGCACAACCTTAAATAAATATAAACATTGAGCACTAATGTTTGATTTAGCTTATTTTGTTTTTATATCATATAATATAAATTAATTTTTCAATAATTGGTAAACATTGTATTGTGATTTTTACTTAAAATTAGTTTCAAGTGGCAATTTGAATAAAAATATAGCAGAATCCTAAATCTAATCAGAATAAAATCGCAACGTTAAATAAACGTAAACATTTAATTTTAAAGTTTCTAAAGTTTTATAAATCGAACAGACCAATTTATTAAATATTACTGAATATAATTAAGATAATTTATACTGTATTGTATAAAGTAGTTCAAAGTCTTTTTAACCTATAAATATAAATATACAATGTTTAGAATAACGATATGATTGAACACAATTAATTATTATCAATTCATTGTAATTCATAATAACCGATTGATGGGTTTATTATACTATATTAATTGCAATTAATTACAATGAATTTGCATTATTAATTTATGGGATTTTCAATAAATCTTTTAAAGTTCATTACTTTACGAATTTGTTAGTAGCAAGTCATACTTCTTTGTTATCCCATTTTAAATAAGAATTAAATTTGTATATATCAAACTGAATGCATATAATAGTCATTTATTAGTGCAACAATGTAGCTATTTATTTCGTAAACAAGATTAAAATATTAATAAATATAATTCTTCTGTAAATATGAGTTAAAGTCTTCGTGCAACGTTCTACGATGTGCTCGCCATGAAAAAAATATATATGTTAATTTGATTTCACATTTCAATACAGTTTTACTGACAAAGTATTTACCTTTCTTAACACAGTTATTTTCCGTAATATATCTATAGTGTTATACAAATATATAGAAAAAATCTCTAGGGTTGTTTGGACTAAAGATATTTAAAACATGAGTGATCAGTATAGTTATAGTGTTGATGTGAAGAGTTCGGGAGTTGTTATATTAAAATTATTAACTCGTTCTGTGATCAGTTAATTAATTTGGCAATTTATTATTAAGTGGCAGTGTAAATATTTTGTAGTTTCAATAAAAATGTTTTCCGGATGTAAAAATCACAGGATTCGCGAAGAAAGGACACCTCTTGTTTTAGGATCAAGAAGAGGTTATGGATCTGTTGCGCACTACTATAATTTCTTGAGATTGTCATCACAAAGATTTTCCCTCATGAATTCTTCCGCAGTGGTAAATAAATTATTAAATAATAATAAATTGTTCGAGACATTAAATAGTGTAAAAATTCACTTGAAAATATTCCTTAATAGTAGTAACTGATTTTTGAGCAAACCATTATAGAAGGCGTGATTTAACAAATATGGTGAAGAAATTCTGATCCACGAATATAAAACGTACATTATGATATTAGGTTGTCAAATATCTCCCTTCCGCTTTTCTGCTCTTGGTTTAAAATACAAAAAGGCGGAAGGGAGATATTTGACAACCTTATATAATTGATTGAATATAATTTACATTCGTGCTTATATCGAAAACTATATTTCATCTGATAATTTTCTATATAGATATTGAAAAGAACAAGATTTTTTAAATTGATACCAGTAGTATTCTAATATTTGCAAAATTCATGAGATATTAGGATAAGGAAGGTTTATGTTTGGCAAACAATTATGGATCTTGTTGCTATCTGCATATCGGTATTATAAGCTTGTTCAAATCGACAAAAATTGTAAAAAACAATCATCTCAAAAAATTTTGTTGTATATTAGTTTGAGGCAATAAAAAAGTTTCAGAACGATGATTGTACAACATTTTATTTATACTAAAAAGCATGTGGTTTTTTTGGTTCATTGCTTGTAAGGAAGGAAAATCAATGAAGAATACTTTTTATACATTGTACAGTTTTTCAATATTGATAGACAAGTACAAATTTAATCGCTGAAATATTTGCATATCATATTAATTGTATGGGGCTCTCCGTGGCACAGGGGTTAAAGCTTTGGTCTTGCGACCACAAAATATCAGGTTCGATATCCAACTCGGACAGTGATATCAACAAGTAGTGATATATGTTTTCACTTGAAACTATAGATCTCAAAAATGTTTTCAAATGAAAATAATTTTATTGTATCACTGACATTGCTGCATAAAATTCAAAATATATCATTAATATTAGTGAAATAGAGGGGGAAGATTCAACACAACACCTCGTGGAACTGTTGAAGAAATCAGTAATTAATTAGATTGTGGTATTACAAAAAGAATCAAGTAGTTATCTATTCTAGTTGTGACATATTTGACTAGCATTTTGCTTCTTATTCTTTTTGCAACAATCCAACTTTTTCCAAGGGCAATTTCCACTTGATATCATATTTTGGATATATAGTCTCAAGTAAAATTCTGATTAATATCAAACTGATCGAAGTGGTTTTCCAACCTGAGACCAGTTGTTGCTGACCCACAGTTTTACCACAGAGGCATACTTCTTCAGAAATGTCGATAAATCATTGGCATTATTGGCATTCATCTGAAATACGTTTTTTCTCCTAACATCAAAATTGTGAGTTTTCACGTACAAACTTCTAGTTTGTAAAATAAAAAAATAATGACGCAGGAGTACACATTAAATTGATACTGAACCAAGAGCCAGTGAACCTTTTAAATAAAGTTCCTGCAAAACTAAAAAAAAAAAAAATACTAGTGATTCTTAGCTTCATTTAGTCATTGGAAGTCCTATGTAAGTTCTTCTCCCAAGTCTGTAAATTTATCTAATCACTTTTATTGCATTAATCATACTCTTTTGTATAAAGATCAAGTGTAATGCAACATATAATACGTGCGATAATTTCTTATGTACATTGTTCATGTAGCATTTTAAATTTTCATAGATAATGCAACTCCTGGCACGTGGATATTTTGACATTTCGATAGGGCAATACCAACTACATTCTTGTCAGAAATGTTTATTTTCGACCATCAGTTTCGGTCTGCTTCTCTAATTGAGTTAACAACAAATTTTTCTGCAGTAGAATTATTTGTTTCTAAGTGTTGTGTGATGTTTATTTTGTGGTGATTGTTTAGTGCTCCGGCCATGTCTCTGTACACAAGACTATGGAATCGTTGCGAATTTATCTCGGTAAATATTTCGGACAATATTTGCACTGTTTTCGTCTATGTGAAACAAAAATGTTTGCCTTGGAGCTTCTTTTATGTGTTACTAATGGATTTAGATAATCCCTTCGTATTTGTTTTGGCTTGGTGTATCATTAATTGAATATATTTTGAACAAGAAGTAGCATTTGCAGAAGCGAGGAATTATATTTATTTATTTACATATTTTTTTTGTTATACTTTTAATTGCAATTTGTCATCCTAGAACATTCAGTAATTGTTTTTTATGTTATAATATGGCTTCTTGAATGGATGGCAACCCAGTAGTTGACCAATTCATTTGTATGTATTAGTATAGTATTAACTATACTCGAAGTATTTATTAACATTTTACTTATTTTTTGAATATTTCATTTTTATATTTCATAATTGGTATATAACAAAAATTGGCAAATATTGTCATTTGCATAAAATTCTTATAAATCATAAATCAAGAGCGAGAGTTGTGTGATTATTGCATATGTTATTGGTTTATTAATTACAAAGCATATTATTGTAACAGAGATAATTTTTTTTTTGATTACTTTAGGTTTAACTGAAATTCTAATTTTAATTTAAAAAATCGCAACATCGAGTATTGAAGAATTATATAAATTGAAATATCTAATAAAAAAAATTCTTAAGATTTTAAGGATTTGAAAAGAAACATTTGGAGAGTATTGGTCGTGGAACTGTTTATGGTTATTAAAATTAAAATTTGCAATAGTTTCCGTAGTAAATTTTTACTCAAATAATAACTTAATTTATTAAATAAATTAATATTTTAATGTGTTCTTGACAATATCATGATATAATGATTTATATAGTTTTATACAGTATAGTAATTTTCATGTAAGTCCTCGGTAATCGTATAAAAAACTGAATTATTTAATAATTTATTCACATTAATGCACATGTGCAAAAAATAAAATCCATCATTTTTACCGTGTGGTTATATGCTAAATTTATGCAATTAGTTGTCGATAATAATGGTTGTTAATATATGAAAAAAGTTGTATTTTATTGTACACCGGTTCACAAGATATTCGAAACTTCTTAAATTGCTCCAGGAGCATTAGATTCGTAATATTTAATTAACAAAATATATGTTAAATAAAAACCAAATTAATTAATAAACTTTATATAAACAAATATTATGCTATAAATATTTAAAAAAATTTATTATTTAACCAATATTTAATTAGATATCTATTATAAAATAATGGTAAATTAAACGCAAAAAACATGGGAAATATAGGGGACTAAAAAGTTCTATCTACCGAATAACATAATTGTAAGAAATTGCTTAAAATGCATTCCAGGATGAATTTGAAACGTTGAATTTATTTTTTTTAAATTTATTTCTTCTACAGCTGAAATTAAATTTATAGCTAATTTTATTAGATTCTTTGATATAAACAAGTAACTCTTGTGTACCTTAGCAATTATTTTCGTTGGCGGAATCTAATCAGAAAATTAAAGTGACCCTGATTATTTGGTTGGCTAATATGGGCAGTGTAATCATAAAATGTAAATATGCTCAGTAAACTCACAGGTGAATTATTACTGAAAAACATATTGTTTTTAGAGTCGTTTAGGCTATTCAAATATTCGCAAAAGGTAAACTTGAAATGCATCTTTGGAAATGTAAATCTTTGGGTACATTATAATGGAAAATGCGGAAGGATGAATCAGTAATTCGATTTACTGTAAATATTTGTCAAGGATAATAAATTCTTGGTCGTATAATTAAAAAATAAAAAGAAGACTATGGTGTAATCTGGTAAAACGAATACAGAATTTGGATAATTTGAACAAAAATAAAATGATTTTTTTTCAAGATGCTAAGGATTTCAACAGAAACAATACGAGGGTATTAAAATAAAAAAAAACAGTGATAATACTAAAATGAAAATTTAGAAATAAAACTTTGATTTTGAAAATTAAGAGTAGACTGTCATGCAAGAAAAATAAGGATCAGGGATTTTAAAATAAATTTTGCTGTTGTTCCATTCATATATTTTTTTTATCAAGAAGAAATGATAGCCCGAAAACATATCGTGGATATCAATTTAATGGAAAACTTAAAACTAAAATAAAATTGAAACTTGAGACGTAACTATTAGTTGCATTTTTCAACCAACTTTTAGTATTTCTGTGATTATTGAATCGGGTACTAAACAATTTAAAAAGAAATCCAATATAATTATCATTCAAAATAATTTTATATGAAATTATTTTGAATAAAATAAAAATAAAAATGTGATATTTATTAAAATATTTCATTATTTAATTAAAATATAGTTAAGCTTTTATGAGCATTAAAGCTAGAGAGCCAGGAGATACATAAACCAGAGATTATTTCCAATTGTTAATATAAAAGACTATATATATTATAGCTATTATAATTGTTACTATGATGAATCAAATAAAAAAAATTTAAAAATTCTTTTTATATTTTAATTATATGTATGATCTGTATCAATAACTATAGATCAACTGTATAAATATTAATTACTCTTCAAATTTAACTTAATCCTGTTATCACGAGATAAAATCTATATTCTTACTGTTGACAAACAGTTTGAGAATTACTTACATAATTAGTAACTTATAAAAACCCCAAGCAACTCCGATACGATTTTTAATAGTTCGTGACTCTTGCACTAGTTAAGACGTGAAGATGTGACAAATCTTAGAAAATTTGGTTAACAATTTTATATCAGAAATAAATTAAATTGAATTTTTTAATTTTAATTATTAATTTTATTAAGTGACAATGTTTAAAGCAATGCGAAGACACCACAATCAGCATGAGCTACAGGTGAACCACAGTAGAGTAGTTTTGACTAATTTGCACTAGGTTGAAAACATTTTTTTTAAAATTTTTTAAAATTAATTAATAAACACATCACTAGTAGAACTGTTCACAACAAATATTTTATATATTACATCAGATTCGAGTAAACTTTAAATTATCTTCACTGGATTGTGTGCCTTAGAGTCTTGTTTCCAGTATTTGTTAAACTGTAATATGGAAAGTACAAAGGGCGATCACCATATCTCTCTGAGTAAGATCTGTGTTACAGAATTTTTATTTTGATTTTATTATTACCACAATTTTTGGTAAATGCTTTCACGAGAAAGTATAAAAATTAATAAAATCAATTTTTCATTACAAAATTATTTAAACATATAAATAATCATTATTGATCTCTGTGAATTAGCAATTTTTTTTTATAAAAATTTGACTATTTTATTTCAAATTGATGTTTTTTTACATAATGCAATGCATAATGCAATTGTAATTAAACAATTAGCATCGTTATATTACGAAGTGCTAAGCATTTTATGTCATAATATATTCATTAATTTTATGCATAAAATTTTGTTGGATCAATTTTTATTAATTTAACAGAAAATATTCTTTGTTTTTGGTAATGCTAGTGTTTTTTTTTTGCTAATGCGGTTTAATTCTTATAAAACAACTTGACCACAAGTAAACATTCCACTAAGTTTGAAATAAAGTCATCCATAAATTTAATCAGAAAATGAATAATGCAAATTTATTTGGAGTTTTGGAACATGTACTATGACGGTATAACATAAAAGAACTTTTCACTATCATTGCTTTCAGTAAATTTTTATATTTATTTATTTTTTGACGAAACCTCAGTAGCTTACTGTTGCTCTAATTGAGCCATAGTTTTTAGAAGACATCCATTAAAAAAGATCACCTAAGTTGAGTTTAATTTTTTTTAGTATGACATCTGTAGGTTTTGAGACCCAGTTTGACCCTTCTTCTGTGGACAAAGCTCACAAATTACTTAAAAAATGAAAAAATCAAAACAATAAACGAATGACATCATTAACAGTCATTTACGTGGGAAACAAAAATAATTATTCTTTGATAAAGAAAAACAACAAATTGAGTTGAACGATGTGCCTGCTTAAAATCGATTTCTGTAAAATGATTTTATTATTACAGTCGTTCTCAACATAATTTCATTCCAGTATATTTTTATTTCTTTGGTATTTTAATTGATTCCAATTGTCCAGCTCGTGTTTGAGAATCATTTCGAAGCCATTGTGACATAATCTGTAATGTAACTAAATTAAAAACGTGCTTTATTGCCAAACAGTTTGATCAATATAATAACCATGTGATCGTAAACGTTCTCAAGCTATCGTATTATATATGAATACTTTATATACTATGTCACTATATTTGGATAGTATTATCATGAATGATGATTAAGTTGAATGTTTATTGTTATAAATGTCAGTAAATTTTTATTCCGAGAATTATATATCAAATATTTGCGCCAAAGGGGAACTATACACAACTATCGATAGTTCTCATGGTTTTCTTCTACTGATTATAATTTTAATTATAACCAGAATCTGTATCATTTATAACGTTTACCGGAACCAGAATGGTGTAATGGTTAAGAACGTGGGCTAGCACAAACTAGTCCTGGGTTTGATCCCAACTTCGACAAGCTCGATATCAAGCAGTATGATGTCAAATTTTCACTTGAGGTTATAGATTTCAAATATAATATCAAGTGAAAATTGCCTTTTGTGGACATTGCTGCAACATAGAGCACGTAATTCTGATCGCTGTTACTGGCTTAAATCAATAATTTTTAACGTATAGCAATAATTCTAAAAATTTTGCTACCCCTTCGATATTATATTTGATTTGTAGTTATTATACTACTGATACTAAATTTTATTTGCAATTTTTAATAAACAGTAGGTCTGATGGAAAATATGCAAGAAAAATATATATTCATATCAGTTGATAATTAAGATCAATTGAGAAGTGTATTTCTGCTGATTATTTCTATAAATTGACCGATTAGGAAGCACGTATGCTTCGTATAAGATTATTGTTATAAAATCAAGTAAGTTCAGTTTGTTTTGTATTTTATGTAGAATAAAAGAATTTAGTGTAAAAAATATAGCCAGAGATAAAAGTTGATGAGATTAAATATGCTATTTGTATATTAAATATTATGGTGAATTAATATGTAATTTTATTTATGTGGATTACGAAAATTTATGCCTTATGAATTTTTTTCCATTGAAATATTTTCCAACTAATCCTTTTTGGTTCAATTAGTCAAATAAAAATTGAAAACCAAAGTGTAATATTAAATATATAGAATCGTTAACACTGCGAATCGATTAAAGTAGAATTAGCAAAACCTTAAACTTGTTAAAGGTGATATAATTGATTTAAACGTATATAAATAATTCTCTTAATTTAGTTCCTATCTTATAGTGATTTTTTTGAGACTAACGATTTGAAATGAAATTGTCTTTGAATCGAGTATCCTATGCGTTTTCTAAAATACTTCATTTAAACAATCATTGCATAACATCAGCGTCCCAGTATTTTTCTACATCTGTTATACACAAATATTGCCCATAAATCATCAGTTTTACTATGCCGTCTGGTGCCCAAAGAAGAGCAATTTGATCACGTTCGGGCTCTTGTTCGTGGTCTGCACGGCCCGACACGCAATGTGGCACGTCCAGGAACGCCAGTGTTGCCCAATTGCCTGCACTTCCACAACCGACTCAGGTTTATAGGCCTCTGCGTCTTGAGATACCAGAAAGGGGCACCAGGTTCCCGCCCTTGACGGTTTACGGCACCAGCCAGCGATGCGCAGAATAGGCGTTTTTCGTTCGGCCTAAGAAGGCAGAGCGCGGTTCGATGAATTAGCTATTTGATTTGATAGCACGTTGGTTTTTTTCGCTGTGTGCGTTTGGTTATTGTTTTGTTTGTTTTTTTTTTTGTTTTATGTTTTTTTTTTTTGTTTTGTTTGTTTTGTTTATATTCGAATACTTTTGTATGGAAAACTTGCATGAGATTTTTTCTGGAAAACTTGTTTTTGTACCAAAGTCGTGTCCAACGACACCTTTTACATTCCAAATGCTAAAATAATGTTAATAATAAAATTTTACACAAATATTTTTTTAGACTCATGCAAGTTTTCTGTTATTTTTGAAAAATTGAAAAATTGTCGCCTGATCTTCGATGTTGACGAGCAGCTACTGCTGCTTGAATAACATGCGTACCTAATTTTGTATTTACTTCTATGTTTTTGGTGATGCATATGCGAAATTTTTACAATTAAGAAGTTAATGCTTTATTTATATATTTGAAGAGTTAACAATATTTTTAAGCATTTGTTTTAACTCTTGTTTTTATTTCACACCAGTCAAAAAAAATATTGTTCCGGCGAAAATATATTATCTTGTATTTTAGTATGTATATCTACGAAGTCTTCTATACTTGGATCATCAAAATATTTTTTCACTCATTATTTTTTTAATACACGTATTGTCTAAAATAAACCAATATTTAAAATTTATGTAGTCTATTTGTCAGTGAGATAATTTTTAACTCAGCACTAGAAGTAAAAAAGTATTATTTTTGGCAGCAACGTTTATTCAACAGGTATGTTTTTGAAGTGCTTTTAAAATATTTTTGCTTGCCAGAATTGTCAAACTTGATTAGTTAGTTACCTTACATTAGGATCATTCTCAATTTTTTTTTTTCAAAAACATGAATCCAACGGTTTTACAACTTTAGTAACTCGACAGGTTATTTCTTCTAAAGAAATGAAATTTACTTGTTTTTATTGATTCACATTATATTTTCAGTTTTTTCTATATATATAGCATAATGAAAACGTGCATTAATAATGCTTTTTATCCACTCCTAATTGATGTAAAAAATATAAAGAATGTACTTATAGCGTTTGATTCATTTTCAATTGTACAAAACTCTGTTTGCCTTGATTGAAAAGTTTTTTTATATCATTAAATTTGAATCTACAATACAACAAGGCTCTTATTAGCAAATATCTTTTGTTTTTTGACTTACTATGTTTTCATCAGATTGTTTAAGATCTGATTCAGTGTGACTAAGTTTGTTGTTATGCATGGCCACAATTAATTACAAATACACTTGGAAAATTTACTACTTAGTAATAAAGCGCTGAAATTATTCTCGTTTCTAAAACATATAGACAAACGTTTTCAATTGTTTGTATACAAATGTTACGAACATGTCGAAGAATGAGTGATCTTGATTATGGCAACTCTCAGCAACAACGTAAATTTAATACTAATTTAACTTTGTGCTATTTGATTAATGAATTTTTAAATTTGTTCTTAATGTTTTCCGTGGTTCTGATCTTTTTATTCTATTGAATGGATGCAGTAGTATGCAGCAACCTATTTAACACATTCCTTTTTAGATTAAAACAATAACAGCCTTGCCAAGTATTTCTAAAAGGTAATTTGGCGCGAGAGAAAGGAAGCCCAACGTCGGGGCATTGCTTTAAGAGCAACAGCATTTACGTATCTAGTGCTTCTCTTGTTCAACTTTTTGAAGTGTTTTTATTGAAGTTTATTTGAGTAAAAACAATCGTGTTTCAAATGGAATCGTATTCTAAGTGCGATTATAGCATTGTGGCCTATTATTTGGAAGTTACGATCGCTTTGTTCTGAGTGGAAATAACTATTTGTCTGGACAAACCATAATATTGAACTAACCAGGTTTGCATACGAAATGTATTAACACAATCGCTTTAACAACTGGGAATATATTTATAAATTTTATGTACCAAATATTTGTGCCGTTTATCTTTTTGATCAAAATTAAACAAGGGTTAAGTATAAACCAATCATATTATATTTTATTAGCATAAGTTACAACCAGCGTTTGCCAAAGTCACACTTAGTATGCAATCAGAAATTATTGAAAAAGTAATGTTTCAAGCTTTGGTTGCATTTTAAATTTGTTTCTCTTGGTCCCATTATTCAGGAACATATACTTGATGTGGGGAACTATAAATTATTACAAAATGTACATTTATAAGTTCCTTCTTCTATAAGCAGATGGTGACATCAATAAAAATATTTATTTCTATTGTTTTTGTTATAATCATCTTCTTCGTGATGTATCAAGCATATCGTAATGTAGGATTTAGATGACCTAAAATCTTAAAAATTCATTGAAGATTCTTCAAAAATACTATTTTTATGATTGCTTAATATAGCATAATTGAGTGAAGGAGGTGGTGGTAATAGAGTTAATGTTTTTTAATATAATTTATTATTTCCAATTAATGAATATTTCCAACTTCAGTAAAACGTTTTGAAATCTCTGCGCGTTTTTATTAATATACGCTCGTATAATTCGTTCGATTGCTACATATTTGCCAAACGTCATAACAGAAAACTAATCCAATAATCATTTTCCTCTAAACGTATCAGTTTGCAACATAAAATTGTATTTAATTTTAGTACTATTTAAATGATTTGTGAGAATTCCTGGCAACGAAGACTGCTGAATTTTGTATATCTCGTTTTAAATTTCGTGCGTTTCATTCTCATTTGATCTCGTTTTAAACGGTTATGGTTTCAGATGTTGTACGTACTGAAACTTACAAAAGTGGGTAAAAACCAAAAAAAACTAAAAATCATATTGTTTTTATTTGTGAATTTGTACTAACGGACTGTATGATTGTGTCATGTGCATTGAACATTACCAGCTTGCTTTGCGGAATATTGCGGATTGCTCGGCAAGTTTTTGGGTGTGAGAATGAATAATAGATTATTTGAAAAATAGATTGATTTTGTATAACTAAAACTTATTTTTTAATCTTAAAATTGTTACTGCTTTTGAAAATTAATCCTTGATTCATGTTTTGAACAAAATCTTGTTTTTTTTAACACATCTCAAATATAATATGCCAATGATAATGCATATGCCTATGTTTGTAATATTTTATAAATTCCAATAAAAATATTGACAATTATATCGAATGCGATTTGATTCTAATCGTGTTTAAAATACTGTGGAAATTTTACTGAATTTACCATGGTCAATATATGTGCTTTTTTATTTAACAGAACTAATGCATTTTTAAAGTTTGTGTGTAATAGCCTCTAATTTAATCTAGGCCATCGACCGTTCGGACCTGATGTGTTCGTTGGGTCATAGGACACTTCTTTCGTACCTGGATGCCGGAGATGCTCAGGCACTACGAGATTTTTTATCCAGTAGACAACATCAAGTAGATGACAGGGACGAGGTAATGATAAAATTTACAATATCTATATATTTCTATTATTTACCTTGATATATTTTTATTTTTCAGAATGGAACCACCATTCTCATGTTGGCAGCCTCGAGGGGTTCATCGCCTTTCTGTCGCGAGCTTTTATCTCTTGGAGCAGATGCCGCAGCCGAAGATCATGATTCCTGGACGGCGATGCACTTTGCGGCCCGCAACGGTCACGCCGCGCCGCTGCGGGCCCTAATTGAGCATGGGGCGCCAAAGGAACACCGAGACATGGGTGGTTGGACACCATTGTTGTGGGCTTCATACAGGTAGGAGGAATGGAATCTAAAAATAGTAATAGAGTTGATATATGTTAACAACAAACGTTTAATATATTTAGTTTGACTTTGAAAGCTTCATTATAATTTTTATTTTTATAGGGGGCATACAGAATGTGTTCGCATTTTATTAGACGCAGGAGCAGACGTGCAAGCAAGAGGTGGATACAACTTAAGTGCATTGCTTTGGGCCGCAGGAAGGGGGCACACTGAAGTCGTCAGATTACTTGTTGAACGAGGTGCCAAAGTTAATGTGGCTGATAAAGTATGTATAACATAATATAATCATGATCCTTCATATATTATATTTACTTTTTCAAACTTATGAAATTAATATTCATATTTATTTATTTTAGTACGGAACCACAGCATTAGTATGGGCTTGCAGACGTGGGTGCTTAGAAATTGTGGATATACTTCTGAAGGTAAACAATATATATTTTTGCAATGACTTCTTGTATAACATAATGCAACCATAATATTAAGCAAATATATAAATGTGTAATATTATGTATTTTAAATTCAAACTGGTGTCTAGAGAATTAACCATTAAAATCTTTCCCCTTTCTCTTAGGCGGGTGCTAGTGTTGATTCTTCCGGAATGTATTCCTGGACGCCATTGTTAGTGGCTGTTCAAAATAGGCATCAAGAAGTTGTTTCACGTTTACTTCAACATAAACCAAATGTGAATGCATTAGACTCGGATGGAGCCACAGCACTTGCCATTGCCTGCCGGGAAGGCTTAGCAGAAATTGCTCATATGTTAGTAAATGCTGGTGCTTATGTTAACTTGCAGGTAAAGTTAAATTATATATAATTGTAACTGTAACAAATTTAACGAATGATTTATATTATATTTTAGGACAGGACCGGTGATAGTCAATTGATTCATGCAGTAAAAGGCGGCCATCGTGGTATTGTGGAATCGCTCTTGAAACGACATGCTGATCTAGATGTTCCTGGTCGGGATAGAAAAACTGCCATATATACAGCGGTAGAAAAGGGTCATACTGCAATAGTACGGCTCTTGTTGGCTGCTAATCCTGATCTTGAGATACAAACTAAGGTATGTATTTGAAATATGTCATAACATAAAATTTAGAATTTTTTTTAAACTTTATATTTTAGATTTTTCTATTTTTTTTTTTTTTAGGATGGGGACACCGCACTTTTAAGAGCTGTGAGAACTAGAAATGTAGAAATTGTAACATTGCTATTAGATAAAAAAGCTAAAATTAATGCTGTAGACTTCAAGGGAGATACATGTCTTCACATTGCAATGAGAGCGAGATCTAAAGTATTTCGATTAGAATATGTTGATAATAAACTTAATAACTATTGGTTACTATGTTCCAATTTTTTTTAGGCGATAGTGGAAGTGTTGCTTAGAAATCCTAAGCATAGTCAGTTGCTATACAGACCAAATAAAGCTGGAGAAACTGCATATAACATTGATATGCATCATCCAAAAACAATTTTAGGACAAATTTATGGAGCCAGTATGTTTATTAATCATTTAATTAATAATAATTAATTAAGCTATATTAAATTGATATTTCCGTTTTCAGGAAGACTCAATACAAATGAGGATTGTGAGGGAATGCTTGGATATGAATTATATAGCAGTGCTCTTGCAGATATTTTAAGCGATCCAGGGCTTACTATGCCTATCACAGTTGGATTATATGCTAAATGGGGTTCTGGAAAATCATTTCTGCTTTCCAAACTTAAAGGTAAAATTTATATAAAGGGGAGAAGTTTTTATTTAAACAAAAAAATTTAAAAAACTAAAGAATAACAAAATTTAGCCTATCCTATAAAACTTTATATACATTGAGTATATAGAAGACTTTAATTAATAATTTGCTTTATCTGTTATTTCTCTAAATGAAAATTAGTTTAATTCAATTTTTAGAGGAAATGAAGAGTTTTGCACGTCAATGGTGTGAACCAGTTGCTGGTGCTCCTTGGTTAGCAGTATGGCTTTGCGCTCACCTCGCATTGTTAGTTGGTCTTGCTACTGGATTGGGTACATTTTCTTGGATATGGGGACTTGCTGCTGGATTGATTACTGTTGGAGTGTTACTTAGCGCTTATTTATCGCTCAGAGTTGCCAGCAATAGGTAATAACTATGAAATAAATAGTACTTCTATTTTGCTCTTCAAAGATTTTTAAAAAATCGTATCGAAATTTTCTCTTGATTTAAATTTTTCTTTAATTTGTAGATATGATTGCTATTGGCCCTACAATCTGAACGTGTCAATAAATCGACGTTTGAATTCTTTGAAATTGTTACTGCAAGTGTTATTCTGTCACCCACCTGGACCAAGAGCATCGTCAGCACCATCGGCTGACCCAGTACATTTTTACTTTGCAGATCAAAACAAAGTACGATAATATTATTCTTCATTATGATTGATATAAATTATTCTAATATTTTTTATGTTTTCAGGGCGCAGGCGCAGACGGCGAAGGAGCCATGGTACACATGTTAACATCTTTATTTGAAGTGATAGAACGCGATTATGGTCTTATTTCAACGCGCTTATTCCGAGCATTTCGACCACGACCTTTTAAATCCAACTCTGGCTGGCGATTTCGTCGTTTTTGTTGTTTTCCTAATATCTTATTGTTTGAAGTCACTCTGCTTGCTTTTATAGCGACCGCAAGTCTTGGATTATACTGCTTGCTGGATGCAAATCAATCGATAAGTGATTCTAACTTAACAGTTGTACTTATGGCTCTCGGACTTGGGTTGGCTGTTATTTTGACGGCTAATATTCAATCACTAGGAAGAGCCGCTGTTTCATTGATCTTTGGCCCTAAACACCATCTGCAGAATGCAATTAAGAATAACAGCGATCCAATTACTGGACTAGCTAACGAAGTTGCACTTATGAGTGATCTGGTTACGTGTTTGGATGCTTTTACGAATCAACAGAGCAGACTAGTTGGTATCATAGATGCTTTGGACAGTTGTGATGTTGAGAAAATAATTGCTATGTTGAATTCTGTACATCAACTGTTATCGGAACCTAAGAGACCGTTCATAGTACTCTTAGCAGTGGATCCGCATATTATTTCAAAGGTATATTTGATAATTAGCACCATAAATAGTATTATTATTGAACCTTAAAGTTAAAATGAACACTTGCAATATATTTTTAATTTCAGGCAGTCGAATCCAAGAGCAGGCGTGTTTTCAGCGAAGGCAGTATAGGAGGTCACGATTTCTTACGAAATTTAGTGCATTTGCCAGTTTACTTACAAAACTCTGGCTTGCGTCAAGCTCAACGCGCCCAAAGTACTGCTTTGGTACATCGAAGCAGGAATAAAGAAGATGATGGTGAAATGTTAACTGGATCGGTTAGTACTATTGTTTTATTCAGATTTTGTTTGGATTTAGTTTATAATTAGGATCATAATTTATTTATGTGTAATTTTATAGGTATCCAATCGTCGTCTATCTTCGGCTTCAGAACTAATGGCATCTCAAGAAAAACTTCGACCGCCAAGAGGATCTCGTAAACTACGTCTTTCAGATTCTATTGCAAGTTCCATAGGTTCTAATTTGCATCGCGTTGGAACTGCAGGTGGTGCTGGTAGTTCTACTCAGCCGCATTGGGATTTATCCAAAATGCTTTTGGCGGACGATTACTTTAGCGATGTTAATCCTAGGAGTATGCGTCGTCTGATGAATGTAATATACATCACAGGTCTGTAATCATTTTTCTAATATCATACATTGAGCAACAGGTTCCGGTAATTATTCATAAACTAATAATTTGGTTTTTGTTGCAGGTCGATTGTTAAAAGCATTCCATATTGATTTTAACTGGTACAGATTATGTTCTTGGATAAATCTCACGGAACAATGGCCTCTGAGAGCAAGCTTGATAGTCTTATATCATGACAACATGGGAGATAGATTAGATGATAATTCTTCATTGCACAGTTTATATGACAAGTAAGCATCAAAAACTTAATTTAATATAATTATGATCATCAATTTAAATTTACTTACTGTTTCTTTTTAGGGTTCGGGCACAAGTACCAGCTTTGAAAGAAGCGGCGCCTTTATTGGAACTTGATAGGGATGAGCGCAAATTAGATGCCTTCTTGTCTCTGCATAAAACAACCTTGCAAGTTGCTGATTTGAGAGTTTTTATGCCGTTTACAATAAATTTAGATCCATATTTGCGCAAAGTACTTAAAGGTAAAAAGAAACTCATATCGCTTATATATTATTTTACTGTAGAATATCAAAAATTTACATCGATTAATTTTTAGAGGATCAACAAAACATGGAAGACGAATCGGTAGTAACTAATGTTCGATCTCCGCCGACTGGTATTTGGCAACCGATTCCCAATGTTCCTCAAATGCCGTGGATGCCACAACAGATGATCAGACCGACTTTGGTACCACCAATTATTAATGCTCCTCAGCAACAACCTAATATGCAACAATGGTGGCCTGGACCAATGCAAAATGATCCAAGAAACTACGAGCCGCCTTTTAATTTACCGGTAATTAGCAATTTTATAACATCAAGAATATTTTTAATTGTTATTTCTTTCATTCTTGTCCAACATGTTTTATTTTTAAAATTCTGTATTTTTTTCAGATTGACATTCCTCCTTGCCGTTTGTCTTCATTGAGTTGCGATGATATAGAAAAATTGATGTTGCAAGTGGATGAATTAAAACCATTAGTACCGAGTGTTGCTCCTAAATTACATCAAAATTGTGTAACAGGACGTGTACTAGCAAACTGTGATCTTAAGGTAAGTGTAATAGAAACAATGCAGCTCAACTGAGACAAGCTACACAACAATTTACTATATGTTTGCTTTTCAGGAATTAAAAAGCGTTTTAGGCATTACATTTGGACATTGGGAAGTTTTCCGAATGTTTGTTGAAGGATTGCGTGTAATGGAAATGACCCCACAAGCTCCTTGGAATTGTCATCAACGACCCCATCAAGAAGAGGAAGAAATAGCTCATACCATTGTCCCGCCAAGAATCAAGCCTGATACTATTGAGAAACAGGTTAGTGTTTTTAATTTAGAAAAAATTACAGTAGTGTATTAGGAAACAACACATGAATGAATTGATTTACTGAAGACATTATAGAACAGCATTCACAAAATTATGCACATGCGTTTATTTGAAGAAATTTCTAAATAATACAATTGGTGACTTGTTGAATAGTTAACATTTAAATTATTTCAAAATTGAAATATTCAGAGAAAATTGTAATTGTAATTCTCCTTAAAATTTTCATCAGGCAACCAATTTTATCATTACAATTAGATTTTTGCTAACATTTAAACACACAAAATGTACTTCTGCATTTAATAACATTATGCAAAAATGTTTTGAACACAAGAAGCTTTTTAATTATCACTTTCTACTTTTGCTATCAGTTTACACCGCAGGAATATCAAGTAAGTTTGGTAATGAGTGATTAGATTTTTTTCTTTGGCATGTGGTATATTTTGATCAAAAAGTAGGTTTGTGATAGATTGCATTTTTTATTAAATATTGCTAGCACCTTTCTTATGTGATATATTCCAAATTTTTAGCATTTCCAGCTTCGAATGTAAAATTTTCAGCCTTGCTGAGTAGATTTAGAGGAATTCCATTAAACAGATTTTCGATTAAACTTTTTGCACGATCTTCTTATATACTATTCTACTCCTTATGCTTGCATGTTATTAAAATATTTCTTTAATATGAATGATTTTTAGTCATATTTATATGGTTAGAAACGCATGCAACATCATGAGACAACATTTGCTCAATTTGAGTATTTTCTACTCAATCCGTCGAAATTTTCAAAATTATATTTTTGAAAAAACATTTATTCAAAAGGCAAATTTTATTAAGTTCAACTTATTTGTTTCTTTAACGAGTTTCATTAAATGGATTATAAATGTTTGAAATCGGTGCAGCTCTTTTTTCGGAAGGTCACACTATTGCTCAAATACACATACTTATTTCAAATTTGGGGAAAATAGGTTCTAATTGACTTGAAACATCCAGAAAACATAACTATGAAGTTAGATATCTGGAATTTTTTTTTAAAAAATCGGAAAGCTAGTAATTGGATTAATAAGAAAAAACGGTTTTTATTAATTAATCGGCCATTGGTTGATTGTCTGTTATATTACCGAAAGCGCATGCATAGCACGTTGGTCCATATTATGCTATTTTTTTATTTCAATCGTTATAAGAAAATTCTTTATTCTATCAAATACATATTTTTACTTTGAGATTTTTTTTCCATTCTGCTTATTAATATTTTCCAATTTTCAATTTCCAGGTGACCCTAGAAGAGCAAACAATATGCGGCGCATTGCAAACTCTTAACGAGGAAGCATTGGAGGATGTCCTCAGCGGCGATTCTTTGCCGAAAACAAATGGAACCGGCAACGCAGGTGAGACAACAGGGGTGGTCAATCCGTTTGTGGCGGGCCACCAAAACTCAGGATACAACACTCATCTGTTGACATCGCCGATATCGCTAAATGTGTTCACGGATGACGCACATTTGTAAATCTGCGAACACATTGTCGACCGATGATTTTGTTTTCTTTTCATATTATTGCTTTTAGATTTTATTTGGTTTATTGGGTTTTATTTTAATTTTTCTGCTATTTGCTCACGGTTTGGATTGATTTGGTAGAGAGTCACAGTTTGTGGTGCGCTGCAGTGATTTTGTGAATAAATGAGCTTTAATATTTATCATTTTTACTTATTAATATAGTTTAAAATAATAATGAGTTATAAAGCCAAATTGGAATAATATTCAGATACCCTAGTATATTTTTATTGGGCATAAATACTGTCCAATGTAATTATACTAGTAAGCCAAAGTTTTAATACACGAATTTAGCATGTGTAGTCTTTTACAATATGTACTTAAGTAGACAATTAATTCATTCGAAAATTATTACTACTATTTATTATGCAATCAATTTGTATTTTTATTATATTTTATTGTCAATTAAATTGATAGAAAATTTGTTCAAAGTAATCTGCGATATTAAATTTGGCTTCAATAGGATATCTTTTTAAAACTGCTTCATATTTTAATGCTACACTTGTACTTGCATTACTTTCGTATATTAAATGCACGTTTTATTTCTCTAATGTAGTTTTATGAATATATTTGATTATGCAAAAGTATGTAGGCTACATACAATTATTTATATCTATATTTTAAGTCAAATGTGATTGTCCGTAGTTATCTCTATTATTGCATTTTTGATATCGATTAGTATATCGTGATATATTTTGTGATTTTTTTTTTAAATTTGCATTTATAGAAAATTTATTTAAAGTATGGTACTAGTATATTTATATATCAATTTTAGATTTTTTAATTATGAATATGATTATATTTTTAAAGTAGGTTCTGTATTAATTAATATTTGTGATTATTGACCACCGAAATGTCTAAATAATATTGCATTTATTTAAACCTTATTTATGATAAATAGTTATTTTGTATATTTTACATTGCATCTTAGGCAGTATTTTAAAGTTTGAACAAAAATAAGATCTATTTGTTTTTATATCAGTATAAAGTTATAAATGTACGTATGTCTTCCAAATATATATTAAAGAAAATCTGCAATGAATTAAATCTAGCTATGCCAAAGTAAATAATTGTATGCCATTAAAATTTGTTCGAATTAACAATTTTGCGACTATGTATCAAATCTTAAATTTGCGTTCATCTTCGTTTTTATTCAAATTGGATTGTTCATTTATAGATGATTTTTTTTCATAAATAAATGCGGCAGAATATTTTAAAAATTCGTACAACAAATAAGTTTTCTAAGTTTTAGTTGAATTTGTTAGATTTTGTTAGACAGCTAGATTTTAATACGTAAAATGTTATATAATTAATAATCTCATGTTTCTGGCATATTCTTAGTTACGTAAAAAAGTCAATAAATAACTAAAATTTGTCAATTAGTAAATAAAAATAATTGAATCTTATTGCATGGAAATTAAATTTCAAATTATGCTATTGCTTATAACTTTATATCTGAAGTTTGGTGCACATTTTGTTTGCTTATATGAATGGCAATCGACTTATAAATCCTTTCATACTTTGTATCTTAAATTGTACTTACATTTATACTTCTTTTTGTGATTTAGTTTTAAATCGCTGTAACTTGTATTGTACTTATATATATTTAGAAATCTGTCAAAGTATTGTCTCAATGTTAAAAACAAAATCTCAAATAAATCTATATAATTTTTTGATGTTTTATTTATTCTTTTACTTCTAGACTAGATTTTTCTAATGTTTATAAACTAATAATGTAAAAGTCTATTTATATCTATAATTTTCTGGTTATAATGGTGGTTGTATACTTATTTATTTACTCATGCTATCTTTAATATAAAACGAATGACTGTTTGCATAAGATTTGCTTTCACTTGGTTGTGGTGAGTTTTGTTTGTTATAACAGTGGAGGACTTTTGGGTATATTTCTTAAATAAAATAAGTGGTTTTAGTGGATAAAATACTATTTAGTGCTTTTTAGTTATAAACTATGTTTGCCAAGTAAATATCACTATAATAATAAGAATCAGAATTTTTTTCTTTTGCCTGGTTAACTTTTAATACGTCACTGTTTTTCTTTATTTAACATACTAAAACTTAATTAATTTTGAACTTATTATTTACATATATTATTTTTCCTTTACAGATGAGACTTATGCCGTGCCTGTGTCAAATGGAGGAAGATCAGCTCCCAGTACACCTCCAAATATTAAGAGAGAACTCTCAATTTTAAAACATTCCGGAAGCCTAAAGATCGGACCAGGAAAACACGTCTCTTACGAGTCCAAAACTACTAATGGCGAAGTATGATTTTTGATATTTAAATTTCGTATAATATTAAATCATAGATTACATCAAATTATTAATATTTTATCATAATCACACGCGTCATTCGGAACGTGTTTTGACGTCAATAAACTATATAATTTTGTTTCAATAAAAAATAATCGTTTGTAATCTGCCGGTTTTTATCGCGTTGATAAATTTAATTAGCTATAAATTTTGATAAGTGTAGGAAATCGATTTTGATATATTATTAGTCATGAGATAAGTTACTTTTTTACAGATACTATTTGGAACACTTAAAGATTTTGGAACTCCCGAAAATTTAAGAAATTCCATCACTTTATCGTATAAAATAAACGCTTAATTTAAGAAAAGTTGTATTTTTCTATATATCATGAAAAAAATTCTCAGATGTTGAGTTTAGGTTATATAATTTTTTTTATGTCAGTAAACGAATTTGATAAAAGAAAGTTATCATTTCTATGAAATTTGATATATTTTTATATATAGAGTATCTAATTATTTAAGTATATCAACATGTTTAACATACTAATTGCGACGATAATATAAGAAAAAATTTATTTGGTAACTTTATTAGATAATTTAGTAAAATTTTATTAGATAATTAAGTAAAAAATGTATAACTTAGAGTAGTCTTAAACCATATTCTCATTAATAATTTAATTTCTTTATTTTTGATAAGCAAATTTATTGTTCTACTGAATGAAGGCTGAATCGTAAGAATTTTAGAACGATTTTGCTTAAAAATGTTTTTAATTTACGCTACAATGTATTATAAAATTTATTAGACTTTGTTAATAAAGATGTCAACGTCAAATTGTAAAATTGTCGGGCGATGTGAGTGAAAATTAGTTAGTCCATAATCTTCCTGGTCAAAAATAGATTTTATACAATATTGCAATGCATTCACGTATATTTTATCATTTCTATCAATTTTCTGATTTTTATTTCCTTTCCTCTATTTCAGTTTTCCGAGGATAAAATAGGAAATTCGCACCACGGACGGCCAGCTACCTTAACGTTAGTTGTTCAATCAAGGCGCGACAGGTCGCACGATTTGGCCTCAGACGACGAATCGGCTCCGCTTGTCACGCCTTTGACGACTGCCTCATCGGAGGCTCTGGAACCTCACATAGTACCCACTGTCTAATTAGAATGTAAGATACAAATAGAAGAGTTTACTTTGAGATTATAATTGCTTTGGTAAGTTATTAGATACGTACTTAAATCCAAAGATATTGAAGTATAGATTGTTACTTAAACTATGTTGAAGCTGGTTTTCGAGTGAATTATTTCGATTAGTGTGTAATGTCGCCATGAATTTGGTGAGATGAGGATTGATATTGGCTTGTTTGTTTATGGCATTTTATTTATTTAAGTATTTAGTTAACGGTTTTTATATAAATATTTACCAACCAATTATTTGTTGATTTATAATCCGACTTCAACAAAAATATTGAGTTGAAGAGCATTTTAATTAATGCTGTTGGGGTAGTTACATATTTGTTACCATATAGCTTTAAATATATTTTTTTATGAATCCGTATTTATTTTATATAACTATAATTATAAATAGTTTAGTTATTTTATACTGTGAAAGTACATAAACATTATTTAGAAATCGGTATAATTTTTACATACTTAATCCGTAAATATTACTATTTCTAAGATTTTAGTTTACGCTGCATAGTTTTTTTATGTATTTGAGCTAATGTATTTGATTAATATGATGTAGAAAAAATATCATAACTAACGTTCGTCATATGTACATGAATTAAACATTATATTTAGATAATGTTATAAATTTTAAGTCAGGTAAAAATAGTTCATAGAAGTTTTTAGCGCACAAATCAAACTTATACAATTTAGAAAATATTCGCGTATATATCTCAACATTCTTTCTTTAACTTTTTTTAATAACATATTATTATTAAAATTGCATTATTCTTATATAATATTATCGTTAGAATCCAAAACTACATAAAATTTTAAACTTAGTGTTTTTTATCATTATTGTTATTTTCTGATGAACGTATAGTTTTAATTATGAATGTTAGTAGGCCTAATATTTGCTATGAGGCCTGTTCTTATATTATTTAGGAAAACATGTGTGATTTAATGAGTCTCTTGACCTGTTAATTTAATTTAATAAGTTATATAAAACATCGCATAATTATTTAACAATGATGATGTTCATATTTTGTTAATAAATCACATACAGATACATATACAAATGTTTTAGCATTCGCGATTTATTTGCAGCTTTCCCTTCATTACTTCAATTAGACCAACATTTGCTATGATATGTTAAAAATATTGTTTTGACATTCGAATTTCTTTTGTATGCACTTATAAATTTTTCTGTCATCTAAGAATAGAATATTTAAGCTTTCTAATGATATAATTTAGTATTGAAGTTTTCTATTTTATAGTGAGTTTTATATTTAGCGATTCCATTCGCAAATATTTGCATAAGCGTGCATAAAATTAAATTAATACTCATCAACGCAAGTAATTATCACATTACAAAAACTCTTAATGTAAAATATTGAGTATAAAAATGTCTCTTTTTACTATATGCATAACCCGGCATTTAATAGAACCATAATACTATGAAATAACCAGTTACAAATTCCATTGCGATTTATTCATCTCATTTGTTCTTTCATTAACCTTGTCATTGATGAGTTTCTCGGGTATATAGAAAGTGCTAATTATTGTCGTTTTATTAATATCGCAAATGGTAATTGAATAATCATCAATTTGTATTAAATGTACGTGGAATAAATTAGTGAATGTGGTTTTATTTTACTACGACACATTCGGAGAAAATTAAATAAGGGGCGTAATAGGAGGAAACTAAATTAGAAAATTAGGATTCAAAGACAAATTTCGTTGTGAAGAATATTTATATAAAATTATGCTGAAGCTAATCTGGATTCAATATTCATCTTTGAGGATGCACCAGGAGAAGTAACACTAATATTCTACGAAAACACCAAATAAAAATTTGACTTACTTGTTTTTGGATAATTTACCAAGAAGCAGAACTTGAGAAAAAAGCGTTGGCTATACAGAAGAAAACTTCTGTATTGAGGACAAAAAGAAGATATAAAAAATAGTTATAATAAATTTGCTTTATTATTATTACCTAGTGTGCAAAACCTAAAGCCTGCCTAATAAACAACATTCGTTATGCAAATTTACCTCATTAATGATGGATATTTCAACTGGCATCTAAGAATCTAATAAAGCAATAAGGATTATCAACGGCCGCAAAAGTTCAAATGTGGATATACCCATAGGTATTAGTTCACCATAGATATTTCCCATAGCAAAAAATAATTAATATTCAGTTAAAGTAATGCTTTTATTTATAATCAATTTGTGCCGCTAGTAACTGGGAGTTCTTAACAAGAAATATCGAATCACAGAAAATACACATTTGAAAAATAATTTACAAAGTATAGATAAATTTTTCCTGGTGTCGAAAGTTATTACAGATTCTACAGAAAATTCTCTATAAGATCTGGCACTAATTAGAGATTCAAATTTATTAAGTATTTATTAAACTACGACAGAGACTAATTTTATACTGCCAAAATAAAATCGTCAACGTGCTTCTAATTTTACATATATTATCAGAATATTATGTGAGGTCTCTCTGATTTTATATCACGAAAAACTTGATTCTGGAAATAACATTGATAAATCAAATGGTCATCCTTGAAAAATGCGTGAATGTTTTCAAACATGTTAATTTATTTTACGTTTATTGGCATTTTCGTTAAAAAAAAACTGCATAGAATTTGTTTAAAATTTGTAGGTGTTTTATCTGGTTTACACATCTTGTCTTTGAGCAAAATAAAAACTTATCTGTAAATCTTATTATCTTTAATCTTTATAGTATTGAAATGAGTATAAAAACGAATGAGAATTCATGACCTAGTGAAAGTATATTGAAAATCTTTAAAATTATGTCGTAAACCTTGGCACTATATCGAAATAAAGAATACTCAACGAAAATAAAAACTTTGAAGTAAATATAATATATATATTATATATATATATATATATATATATGAAATTTTTTAGGCAATCACCTATCCAGTTAATAAAATTGTCTTTTGTATGTTTTGGATCCTAGTTTGGCTCCTTATTAATGATTTGTTATTGTAGGTTTTGTTTTATTTTGATTATGCCGGGGGTAATAATAAAAATACTTTGATTTTCTATTTCTATTTCCTACAATATCATAAATAAAAATTAATTTATTATTCCATTATTATTTATGAGCTTCGGCACATAAACGATAATTGTAAACACATAAAGTTACATCTTTGACATTATAAAGTTTAACGCTTAATTTTTAAACTTGATTTTGTAAAAAATGTAAAACTGAAATCGACCTTGAATCTTTTTTTGTATTTTATGGTAATCGTTGTGATTATTTTATTGTATTATATACAAACTTGTTATAAAATCAAAAATATTCAGTTTGAATAAATTATTATAATATATCCGCGAACATGATGAGTTTATGGAAAGTATTTTTGTATTCTCGAGTGATACTTATTTGCTAAATTTGTAAATAACTGAAGTATTGGCATTAAAATATAGGTCGTGCGTAGGTTTTGTACTTTATTACCTAATAATGTCTGGAAAATAATTGTCATCGGATATTTATTCGCATAAAATTGAATTAACGAATAACAAAATTACCCGGATTGAATTTTTATTCAAGCAAATAGATGTAATATTTTTTTAATTTTAAATATTAACTAGCTGTAAGTGGAATTCTATCTTGAGGCAATTATGGCATCGTGCCTTAAGGCAAATTGCTGGAACTTCCCGTACCGTAACGAAATGTTCGTGGAATACTGAATGTTTTCAAATAGATTATTCTAAATATTGTAACATTGTCAATATTTATAAGAATTATATAAACTGTATTGCAGAGTTGAAATTATTTGTAAAGTATATTAGAACTATAGTCAGAATTAAAAATGGAATCTGAAATATTTTCGATATAAAAAACTAAAAAAAAAACTAAAAAAAAAAAAAAAAAAAAAAAAAAAAAAAAAAAAAAAAAAAATGAACAATTTTTTTTTTTCCAAAATCAATTATTTTGTTAAGACAAGCAGAAAGTTCTTTGAATCAATTGAATCGGACGCTTAGTTCTCTCAAAAACTGCAATTTTTTGTACATTTAGCTCTGTATCTCCGAAATGGCTGGGCCTGCCTTTGCGAAAAACTAATAACCCCTTCTCCCAATCATTACTAATTGAATGTTTTTTAGATCATTCAAATCGGATGCTTCGTTCACTCAAAAACTCGATTTCTATTTTCTGCACTCTTTGCTCCGTATCTCCGAAACGGCTGGACCTGCCTTCGCCAAAAACTAATCAGCTCTTTTCCCTATCAATAGGAATCGAATGTTTTTTAAACCATTCAAATCGGTTGATCCGTACGCCCGAAAACGTGGACGAAAATTTGTATCCATACATACATACACACACACACACACACACACACACACACATCCATTTTTTCTGAAGTATGCCAAAACGTTCAGAAACCTTCAAAACGTCGAGAAATGTAAAAATTTTCAATTCCGATTTTCGGCCCATTACAATAACTTACCCTACGGGAAGTTAAAAACTCAAATGTATTTTGTATTTGAAGTAACACTGACTATTTCTACTATTGTCATTTAGTTATCATATGTGATTTAACAATCTTATCTTCAAATTTACTAGATGTCGATTAAAAACAAAAACAATACAATTTTCGGAAATTAACCAAAATGATGGAATGATATAAAAAATGTAAGGATAGCTAATTACTTTTATGTATATTTTTACATAACATTTCATATTAATTTATAATGTGATATTTATATCATTATATCAGTTGAGTATTTTTGAAATTAAATTGTAAAAAAAAATTACAGGGTCGCAACATTTTTTTTTTTGTAACAACGGGGGGCGCGGTATGAAAACTTTAGAAACAAGTGTATATACATAAATACAAACATGTTAAATAAGTAATTAAACAATAAATACAATAAATTAATTATCTTTTTATAAAAATGGTTATAATTACTGTGTTATTAAACGAGGTTAGACTTTTTTGCAAAAAAATTCGAGGTCAAAATATGCAAAAATAAATTTCATTGGACAATTTTGCTTTCGCTGTGATATGACCCGTAGCATCACAATGAGAGGAGATTACGAAACTCGTACATCTCTTGTCTAATGCATTTTGTACGTGGGTTCAAAGAATGTATTGGTAAATCGCAAAACATAGTGTATGTCATGCTTTCTATCTTAAGCTATGACAATTAATGATCATCGATAATATATTATTATTAGCATCCTTTGTTAATGCCGCGGTTTATTAAATAAATGTTGTTTATTTAATACAGGGAAAATGTGCGATAGTTTGTTCTGATGTCGATGCTGTAATTCTTTAGATGTCTCGTGTAAGAAGGATAATTTATTTTTACTCCTTGCATTTTGAAGAATAAGGCTTTATAGGTTAAGGCAGTAGTTTCCAACCTTTTCGTGCCGCGCCCTCCGTTCTTTTAAAAAAACATTGTTGCACTCAAACAATTCAATATTCGACTGATAATATATTTATCAGGATCAAATTATTATTCAATATTATGTAAAAATATACATAACAAATGATTTCTTATTCATTCATTTTTTACAGCCTTAAGGCAATTGAAAAATAGTATGAAAATGGATAATATATTAAATGTGTACATGGGTGAAGCTAGGATTTTGGATTCAGAAAAAAAACATTCGAATAATCAATTGCTTTACAATGCCTTTATAACAAAACAAAGAGGCATCCACCTAGATTTAATTTAATTACACATACAATTTAATAGTCAATACGTTTTGAATCCTATAGTTTGACTCTTTTCTTTGCATTAAAAAGACAAATTATTTGAAAAATAGAAAAAAACCTTAAAATATTATAAATAAAAGACTTAACAGTCATATTTTTTAAATATATATATATATATATATATATTTATAAACGATCGACCTAACGACCATTTGGTTAAAGATAAATAAACTCTTTTTCACTGGCAGTGATGTCAATTTTCCTAATTTTAGAAAAAAATAGAGAAACGTGTTAACCGAGAAGGGTGTCATAAATAAATATTGTTAACATATAACAATAAATACCTCTTATAATATTAGTCCAATTATCATTTCTTACAACAAAATTTTCTATGATTTTTTCCTTTTTTACTAGCATTAAGCGTTTTGATATTTAATATGTCTATAAGTAAATACCAAAGTTCATTAAAATTGTATATTGAAGTCTAAGTATATTACTTCTACAATAAATCATACCGTAATTTATCATCATTCGCTTTCAATAACATTGGTTTCTTAACCAGAAGTCACAAATAATTTTAACACCCAATATTTTATAGGTTTCGTTACTAGATTGAGAAATTGCATGCAAATTAGAAGTCTACGATAAATTTTATCAGATATTTTTCCATGAATTCGATGGATAAAGAAAAGAATAAAATTCCAGTTGTGTAATATATGATATAAATAATATGCATAAATTATTTCTATTATTATAAATAGAAATAAGTTCAGAATTGGGTAGGAATAGAATTAAAATTTTTACATAATTTAAAAAATTTCGTCAATTTCGCCAAAAGATATTTTAAGTATGTTATTTTATAAATTCCCAAATGAGAAATTTGTTTTGCCGAAAAATGCAATTTTCTTATTTTAAGGTTTCAAAAATTTTAAACCCATCCAATGAAGCTCGATAAGGATTCGTGATAACTGATAATTAAAAAATCATGATTTTTTGAACATTTAAATGAATATCAGTTGGTTGGTCGTTCTGATTAGTTTTTTTAAGATTTTTTTGGTCAGATCTTAAGATTTTAATGGAGTTTCTGATCTATGAACATTCGACAATACTATAGACCTACGCCACGATTTTTAATCATAAAAATTCATGAATGTTTTGAAAATTAACATTATTTTTGATTTTACACTTGCCTAGTGCAAATGATTTTCCAAATTTTACTAGTAATTCATTTGTTGCTTCTTACTACACATTTACTTCTAAATAAAATAATTCTCGTCTACTACAAGATAATTTATGTCTCTCCTCTCCGCGTGTGTTTAACGACACATCTATTTATTGATTAATGGATCGTTTCCATAAATATTATACAAATTATCGAAGATTTATAAATATTTTTTAATTAGCTCTACAAAAAAACTGAAAGGTAATTTGTAGTCAAGGTTGACATTCGAGAACCTCACGTGAATATTAACATCGGGCAATATCAGGCTAAATATTGTGAAATAGTATTCTGACATTTTAAAAGTCATAAATTTTTAAATATTCGAATGAACTTATCAACGCCGATAAATTATACAAAAATCCAATCCATATGAGAACGATGTGAATAACATATTCACGCACCTGTAATTTATTCTTAGAAATTTTGATGTTCAAAAGCTCACAATTAAGTAACAGGCAGTAGCGGCGGATTTGAGATGAACCATTTTATTTTACAGTGGCGTAGGATAATAAAATAAATTAAACAATCAGTAGACATGAAAGCTTCTACTTTATGCCCACTATTGACCACTTTTCCTAGGCCTGTGATATTTTTGGGATGCTCGATAAGACTATGCACATTATCACTATGCATGCTAAGTTTTCTTTAAAATCGTCAAAATGATTTAACAATTATTTACGAAGTAAAAGGCTTATCTTTACCAAAAAATTACGATACTCAGCGGAATATCTTTCAAAAAGTTCTTGAATTTTCAAAATCGGTTTGGTAATTTTACCTTTTTTGCTATTTACCTGAGAAATTTATATGTTGGTAATATTTGATAAATTATTATCAAATTTTTAAAAGATTATCGTTACAGCAATATAAAATTTACAAATTCATAAAATATATCCGATTGCCGATAATGAAATAAAGAAATATGAAATAATTCGATACTCATTGTTCACATCTTCGGTCATTCCCAATGTACAATTATCGAACCAGCCAATTATTTCTTAATAATTTCTTTATAAGTTTAACAAGAAAGGCAATTGTTCCCATTGCACAGATAGAAAGATTACATACGTACTTAATTATAAAATTGGTTACAGGAAATACTAAAAGTCTGTAATCTATCGAATGCTATATCGGCCACCAGTTATTACTTCAAATGTCAGAGTTAAAATCAATGGAAAATAATTCGAAATAAAAAGTTCATAATAAGATTACAACATTTTATTTTCTTGATCGAGAATAGACACATAAATTTATTATTAATGCAGTTGCAAAAGAATTGTAATCAAAATTTAAATACTATCTCACGAGAACTATGGTGATATGCAACATGTCAGGTGAATAAGTTCTCGGGCATTCAAGTTTGCATAAATATGAATATAAATATATATATATATATATATATATATATATATAATGTTATGATTCTATTTTTCTAACCTAAAAGTCTATGTTTTCTGGGATTATTAACTTCCCGTAGGGTAAGTTATAGTAATCGCAAAAAATCGAAAATGAAAATTTTTATATATTTTTACGTTTCAAAGGTTTCTGAATATTTTGGCATACCTTAGAAAAAATGGATGTATGTGTGTGTGTGTGTGTGTGTGTGTGTGTGTGTGTGTGTGTGTGTGTGTGTGTGTGTGTGTGTGTGTGTGTGTGTGCGTGTGTGTATGTATGTGCGGATACAAATTTTCGTCGACGATTTCGGGAACACGGATCAACCGATTTGAATAATTCAAAAAACATTCGATTCGTATTGATAAGGAGACGTGCTGATTAGTTTTTGGCGAAGGCAGGTCTAGCCGTTCCGGAGATACGGGGCAAAAAGTGCCAATATCGGTAACTCAGTTTTCAAGAGAACGGAAAGTCCGATTTTAATAATTCAAAAAACATTTTACTTGTATTGACAAGATAAAGAATTGATCAAATTTTCATAAAGGCAGGTCTAGCGGTTTCGGAGATATAACGAAAAAAGTAAAAAAAAAAGCCATTTGGCGGTCAAAAATGATCATTAGACATATGTACATCAAATTTTCAGATATTTTATAGAGATTTTAACAATAAGTATAAATTTTGTTTATTTTCCTATGGGTTCCGTATCAATGTTTACCCGTTAGACAGCGACGCCGCGCTTACGCGCTTTATATTTCATCTCTATGCAGTTAAAGCAGTACGATTGCTCTGAAAAACAAGTTCAGATCTTCCAAAATATGTCAAAATAAAGAAAACATTTTTCTTAAAAAAAAAAAAATTAAAAAATTTTTAAAAAAAAATTTTTTTTTTTTAAAAATTTTTTTTTTCAAAAAAAAGTAATTTTTTGTCCAATTTATAGTTTCTCAAAAATCTTATTTTTTCGAAGTAAATTTTTTTCAATTTTTCAATTTTAATCGTTTTTTAAAAAAATAATAATTTTTGGTACGGGAAGTTCCAGCAATTTGCCTTAAGGCACGATGCCCTAATTGCCTTAAGACAGAATTCCACTTACAGCTAGTTTATAAATATTTTTACATTTTGGGGATAAATAGAATATTTATCTTCAGTAACTGATAAAACGAACAAACAAATTGTACATCTTTTTATTTTATTTTTTAATTTAAATTTTACCATATATTTGCTGGTGTTTGATAATTGCTGAAGAAAAGGACTCGTCATATCCCCGAAAAATAGTTATAATTATAAATAAAAATTAAATACATTTTTAGCACCATTTCATAATATGTATAGAGTTCAGAATTCTAATAGTGTTCAAACTTTTTGATTCTAAAACACAAAATATTTATTTTTTACTCCTCAATTAATTTGGTTGACAAATAAAAGTTTTAAATTTATATTTTCATATGAACCCAAGATAAATATTTTTGTACGTGTGGGTGTTTCAATTAATTTACAATAACTAGAATTAATGTATTTTAATTCGATACAAAATTATATTAGTTCAAATTGTTGTAAATTAGTTGAAGTACTTACACAAAGGATGTATTTTTTAGTACTTATGAAAATTAAATTTTACAATTTTGATTTGCCAAACAAATTACTTGATTAGTAAAAATAATTCCTTTAAAATCAAAAAATTTCAGGGCTTAATTAATTCAATTATTTGTATATTTTCATATCTCATTTATTGTATACACCGTTGCAAAAAATTTAAAATGGTCGATTTTATATCATTCCTAGCGTCACCAAAAATATGGATCAAATTGATATTATAAAAATATTAAAAAAATATTAATAGTGAAAAAATGTGGACATATAATAAAATCTGAATAAATGATATATATTGCATTTATTTATTGCAATTTATTGTTAATTATTCTCGTAATGATAATAATGTGTTTTTGTAATGGCTCTTGTAAAACTAGATCAGTTATTTGCTTTTCTTTCTTTTCAATTACAATTAATTTTTTAAAAATTGAGTTACATTGAAGTTTTATAAATAAAAACCGATGGCTTTCATCAAATAGATTATTTAAAGTTCTCTACACATAATAGTGATTAGAAATAATTTAGTGATGTATATGGTGTTATATCATATTATAAAATAAACAATTAAAAATATTATTTAATACGTTATATATTGAAAATATACGACTTCGGTATAGAAGTGAAATTCGCTTAACAAAACGCATGAGAAAATGTCATCATATCAAGCGACCCAGCATCTGAAGACGACTACCAGTCACT
Organism: Ctenocephalides felis; assembly: GCF_003426905.1. Lineage (NCBI taxonomy): Eukaryota > Metazoa > Arthropoda > Insecta > Siphonaptera > Pulicidae > Ctenocephalides > Ctenocephalides felis. The sequence goes on from NW_020537646.1 coordinate 4,587,139, forward strand.
CGAGGACGTCACTGTCGAATATCAGTATATAAACCGCATCTTCACAATATCTTCATCACAGTTTACCTTTAGAACTCATCCCAGGTTCACGGAATAACCCAAACATTTCCAAAATGAAAATGGTGAGCTCTATTGAAATATATAATAAACACAATTATTCAAATATTAGCAGTGGAAAGTGTTAATAAGAAACTTTTTTGGATTGCTTATTAGAAGTGGATAGTGCAATTTATTTTAAAAGTGCTTTAGATTTAATGTGATGGAATTAGGATCTTTTTACCAATGTGTTGATATAAATTCGAGAAGGATTTTTGTATAATGAATGAATGATTTTTTTCAGATCATTGTTCTCGCTGCCCTCGTGGCCCTCGTTGCTTCAGCCCCCCAACACCCCAAGGATGCCGTAGTAACCCGCTACGAATTCGACAACATTGGAACTGACGGATATAAATTCGCTGTTGACACCAGCGATGGAACCAGCCGTCAGGAACAAGCTGAACTTAAGAATGTTGGAACCGAAAATGAAGCCCTCAGTGTCCGTGGATCATACACCTTCGTAGGAGATGATGGTCAACAATACACCGTCAACTTCGTCGCCGACGAGAACGGTTACCGTGCCGAAGGTGCCCATTTACCCCAAGCCTAAGACACACCCCCTCCAAACCACTGATAATCTAGTTAAACCAATTTCCGGAAAACCAATTTGATTCAAAAATGTTAAATTTTTATTTTTATTACTTTTATAAGTAAGTTTTCGTTGTACATACAATTTATTTTAAAGTGCCATAAGATAATATAATATATTTTAAATCCAATGTTATGTTTTATTTATTTCTACTGAAAAGCAACATCAAAAGCGATACTTGGAATACAACTTGGAATACAGCCGATTCCTATTTTTATTCCTAATCGTTATAAACGTGAATTGGCAATAATCATTATTTATTAATGATCAACTGAACTTTTAAATGGCAATTGTCATATAAAATGCGTTTTGAAATGAATGAGGAATGAGATACAGTTGAATTATCAACTTTTCTCTAATCTATATTTAAAGAGAAAATATTAAGATGATTTAATAATAGGTGTTAAGTAATCTAAGGGGGTATTCTAGTGTAGAAATTCAAAAAAATCGATTTTTTTTTTATTTCATATTTTCAAAGTTTAACTATTTAAGATTATGGGTACGAGAAGGTTTTTGATAATTTGAATTATTTTCGGAGAGCATTTTACTAACTCGGTCTCCATACTGGTTTGGCTTCACGCAAAACTTTAAATGCGTTTTTCTCATAACAGACTTTTTCAGTACTGTTGACACGATTTCTCGAGTTTTAATCGACCGATTCACTTGAAATGTTCAGAGAGTCTTGTTTATAGACCTATCTATAGTCCGAACTAGGATTATCCCGAAATTCAAATTTTTACTATTTCTAAAAAATTAGAGAAACTCAAAAAAACAGTAAAAAAAACTTTTTTTCAAACAGTCGCCAATTTATAAAAAAACATCATTGTAGATTAATAATCATTTTATTTCTTTTATTTCGGATGGCTGGGAGGGCTGAAATCATGTCAAGACTGAGGGGCCAATTTTTTGAGACCCCCCACTTTATCAGCTGCCAGTTTTAGTATTTAATTTCATATTGGAACCAAAAAAAAAACACGAAACAAACTGTTACTTCTTAAGAATTATTAACGTCCTTTCGGAACTATGTATATTTTATCCTCAGGAGACATGTTATTAGTTAGCAGATTCACAAATAAACTTTAATTTTTAAATATCCAAATAAAGGGTCCGCCATCTAATATTTTTTTTTTTTTGGAGCCATTTAGATTTTTTTCGCAGCCATTCAAGAGTTAGACAGCTTTTTGAGCGTTTTCAAACAAAGTTGGTCCATTATTAACTGGAAAAATTGACCTTCGAATAAAAAAAGAAATTTTAAAAAATATTCAGTAGTTTTTTTATAGCATTTTAAAAAACATATATGGCGGACCCTATAGAAAAATAATTAAAATGAGAAAATAAAAGTTGAGTTGTTTTGTTTTTCTATTATTATTTCAAACTTCTGGTTTGAAGCAAAAAAAATACGATTGATCTTATGTACTATAGTATGAAAATCAATCGACTGTTCTGTCTATATTTTAATAATTAAATAACTAATTTGGTCGAAGTATTAAAATTTGAGAAGATCAACGTACAATTTACGACTGACCAAATCATAAAAAAAACTAACTTATTTTAATAGATTGCATAAAATATTATTATATAATTTCCAAAGGAGTAGTGTCGTAATAGGATACATTACTCCTGCCAAAGGTGTGGCAAATCTCAACAATGGTTCGGTGAATTTTTAAGCGTACATTAATCGATAATAATATTATTATTGCATTAGGCAGACGTTTTACGATCTATACAATCATAAAACATGCATTAGTGTGATATAATAAGAATTTATTAATGTTTCTTAGACATGTGTCTTATTACATACATGCGTGTGCAATTGAAAAGGTTATTGCATGCCGGACCGGGTTATACAGCAGTAAGTAGATATTTAGCAAGAATTATTTGTAAATCTTCTTAGAATTTGTCTAATAGTGATGTTGTATTTTTAATTTGAGGTGGCAAGAGGGGAAGAGATATATATTTTCAAGGAATACCACTACTGCTTGATATCAGTCTGGCCGAGATGAATGCCGAACTTGGAATCTTGGAAAATCGTTACTGCTGAGCTACGGTAAGTCCTTATTAATTTTATCAATTTATTTTTACTTGAAGATCAGTTAATTTGATTATAGAATCCACAATGCTGTTTTGGTTGGAATAACGAAAATGGTTTAATTTGAATGTTATGAGATTAATAAAGCATTAATGTATCGTTTTATTATTTCCTTCGCTACTCATTTATATAATTATCTAATTATAAGATGTTTGATAACTTTGCATTCGAAACAGATTTCTAATTCAATGAACCGTCGAGATCCGATACTAAAACGTTTTTAATAAGCTCAAAATTAATGAGTTAATAATACGTCTCCGTTTTCTGACATGTGGATTAATAACCTTTGAATAATGTTTTTTTAAAACAACGACCTTAAACATTATATGGTGTTTCGATATTTCGAAACCCAATACCACAAATTTGAAGATTTGAGCGATTGCAAATACCTGTCTGGTAAGTCGAGGGATTCATATCATAATACTTTTCTTGCAAGACTGTAATTCGAAGAAGATATTATTCAAACAAATTATAAAAAAAATATTGGAGTGAAGCAATTCTGGCAACTGGAGATGATCGCTGGACAATGTTTGATTGTGGACGAGGCGACCGTGACATTTTCGAAGAGACACGCGATTAACAAAGTAGCGATTCCATATTTCACGTTTTATAAAAAAAAAAGTACTAATTAATCAATCGTAAAATGAATGTAAACATTCGAAAAACATATAAGCCAATGTCGGCGAATTTGATTTCAACTCCTACGACAACTACTGAAGTTGTCATTAACACAAAACGAGAAAAATGCAATATACCTACTATTGTGTTGATTTTTCGACGTATCTCTTGATTATTCATTATAATTAAAGACGTTTAAATCCACCATATAACTCAATTATATATGAACTAAATTTTAATTGAACGAAATCATTTAATTATGAATCACTTAAAGCAACTTTTTTGAGCAAGTAAAATCCTTTTCCTAATGTTTCAGAAATACTTTCTGATGACTATTGCTCTCTAAAGATATTTCCATTCTAAATTCCCCATTGCAGAAATGTGCAAAAATGATATGCCAGTATATAAATAAAATAATAATCACACGGGAATAAATGCAATGAAATAATTTAGATTACCCAAGAATATGCAAGTGTTTGAAATTCAATTGATAAGTATAGATGATATGTTTAAAACTGCAATTCAATTAACTAATAATTAAACTACTATTTGTATTATTTCATTATATCGATGTCTTTGTTTATTAATATTTTATAGGTTGTCTATAAAATAATAATTAAATTCATGTCATAAATATTATGATGGTTCTCTTAGTTAATATTTAATTACTCTGGTGATTGAATGAACAGTAATATGAAGGTACATATTTGCATTGTATAAAGTCGCCATAATTTTAATATTTACACTTTAGAACGTTTATTTTTTAAATTAATGTTCAAGATAGTATTTTAACTCTTGGAACTTAAGTCAAAAAGTATAGATTTACTGGGCAAAGTAAAGGATGGAGAAAATAATAAATAGTAAGCAAGCTTATTAAAATGTTTGATATTTGATAGGCCTGCGAATAGTCTAATAAACAGACAAATTCATAAGGTGACCGTTGGGTTGCTTTTTAAAAAAGCGACGTTGTTGAGAAAAAATACTCGTAATAGCTCATAGATTGAAAATTGAAAATCACAAAAATAGACCGCATCAATTTGAATTTGAAATTGATTTTTTTATCATTCGATGATCTGCCAACTATTAACTGAGCTTGTTATCCTATGCTAGTATATTGAATTATAATTTATTTTGATTATTAGGTAGGTTTGAAAAGATATTAGTCATTACTAAATTGAAATTGCCAAACATATTCTTGACCATCATAACATACATCGCAGCAAATCATCATTCACAAAAAGTAAAACGCTGATCATCGAATTGACCTTGTGACCTCAATTCAATTTTAATGATATTTCCATACACTCGGAGAACATCTTTTCATCTGCGGAATTTTCAGATTCTTTTCCTTGTTTTATAAATTCATCGAAACCTGTTTATGAATATAATTCTAGATAATTAAAGGATGCAAACCGCCTAAGTGGGTTCAAAACCGAATGATCGTTTCGACCGTATGTGAGAGAGCATCATAATGTCATGTGAAATTGCGTAATGACGAAAAAAAGTGAAAATGAGCATAATATGTAGGTGAGATTCGTGGCGCAACCAAGATGAACGACGACGACGATGACTCGAGACTTATGATTATGAATGAATTTGGGTGCTAAGATCAATAGAAAATCACATATAACACGGTGACAGAGATGGACAGAAATTGTTAGACTGTTGCAAATTATATGTGTGCAATGGTTGATTTTATGTTAATAAATGCACTTAGCACTGGCACTCTAATAACTATATCTGAACTAGTTTGAGTTTGAATTGTTTTGAGCACTAACACTCTTGTTCCGCAGGACCATATATAATTTTGTAGTAATTAGGACCTTTAAAAATCTAGTCTCTAGTGGTTCCAAGACTGGGTTTATGTTTACTTAAAATATGATTGCTGGTCTATGGATGAAACACAGAATAAGATAAGAATAAGAATAAGATTTAATATAAAACTGACTAACACCCTCTGGTATTTTTTGTTTCTTTTAGCAATATAAAAATGTTAGGTATATTTGGGAGCTGCGATGGTAAAAATTGAAATTAAGAAAACAGTTCAAATCTCATAAGAGAAGCTTGCGTTAAAGAACATTTATAATTGATGAACAATTCATAATAATTACACGTGCTTCTTATCTTTTTTGATGATGAGTTAAACAATTGTTTAACTCCAATTTTACCAAATCCAATTTTATGAAAATATTGTTTCATTAGCATAATATGCTAATGAGACAATAATTTTTATAAAATTGTATTTATAAGTTTTTGATAGACGAATAAGTGATCTACTTTTTATACCTCAAGCAATTTATTGAGCTCCTTCTCTAGATTTCATTACTTTACCCTATTATCTTGTAAAAATTGTCGTTTTCGGTTTGACCATTAATTTTAAATATAAAAGTTCTAAAAATCAAGTATTAAGTATATTAAATATTCAATATATAGTGAAAATATATACCTTCACATTAAAAATAAAATTAATTTCCGTTATATATGTTATATATTTATTTTAAATTATATAAAACTTATATGTTATTTTCTATTGTTATCTTCTGAAGAAGTATATGTTTTTGCCAAAAAATCCGGGCTTGTTAGTTTGTGTTTCTGGGCCTCTCAAGTCATTCTGAATTGTTTGAGACCAATATTGGAAGAAGTATATGTATATAAGAACCAAAGTTTAAACATTCATCGGCGTTTTGTCAAAAAACGGCCTCAAAGATTTAAAAAAAAATAAAAAGCATTTAATGGAACTGGATAAGGATTCGCGTTGAATAGTTTTGGGACAAGATTTTATATAATTGCAGATAATTGTTTTATATAATTTGCAGATAAGTGCAAACAATCTCAACATTTTTGTTAAAATTCTAAACTAAAATCAATTGGAAATCGTGCGGATTAGATCTTTGTAAATAATGGTGAAAAAATAAAAATTTGTGTAGTGATAATAATATAACATACTATAATAATAATTAATTGAGCATTACATTTAAAATGGTTCCATTATAAATATTTCTCGAAGCCCAGAATTTTTAGATGGGCTTTTATGAACACCGAAGACTTCATTTCCGAAATTAAAAATTGAAAATTTTATCAAAATAGCTAAATCTCAATTCTTATTGATTAAGTTCGATTATTTCAAAGACAAGTTTGTGCAACTTGCCTCAAGGCAAAATGCCACATGCACCTAGTCTAAGTTATTAATTTAAATTTGCCGGTCGTTGGTTTGCGCAATATTTTTAATCAGGCGCTTCGTGTTAGTTCGGGCAACTCTACTCTCTACTGTCATATCACGACTGTCAAATTTTGTTTTGGGTTGTGTCCTTGTGTCAAACGCCAAATGCCTACGTTTGCTTTTTCTAAAATTACGTTATAAATTGTAAATATTTATTCCCTTTTTAAGGATATGGCCAAATTGTTATAGCATTTACTAGATTTAATAATAATATTAAATTCAACCATGGACAATTCACAATCTTGTGGCAATGTAAGATAAATAGCACCATAATCTGTTTGAGTCGATAATGGTTATGTATTATTATTTTCAATTCTAGGAATCAGAAAATACCTCAAAAAAGAGCCCATTTGATAATTTAACTCAAGCTGAGCTAATAAAAAAATGTAAAAATTTGTTGGTAATTGCTCAGAAGGCCAACAAGCCAGGGACGGTATGTACAATTAAATTTAATAAATTTTATTAATCCGCAGGTATAAATAATATTGAGTTCATGTATACTCTAAATTAGCTTGTCTCGAAGAGAATAAAACTCTCAAAGATGACATCATTAATTTTGAACAACAAAGAAAGTCCGATAAAGAATGTCTCAAGACAATGCAAGAAATGATTGAATCCCTAACTGAGCATAAATTAAAATCATAACAAATATAGACGAACTGAAAAAGCAGTGAAGACTTTAGAAAGTACAATGACTCGCTTACTAAAAAAAATATTTCAATTGAAGAAAAGTTGTTACAGTTTGACACAGAAAATTTATCTCTAAAGAGGCAAATTTCAAGATTAACCGATGATAATGATAACTTTTACAAGAATTGGAAGTATTAGAAAATAGGCTTAATAATGATAATTCACAAAGTGATTTAGAAATATCACAAAGTGAGTTAGAACTTAAGCTGGACTCTTTGATAAAAGAGAATGAGGCTCTCAAAACAGAAAAATTAAAATTGAGTGAAGAAATTAATGCCATAACTAGTGAAGTTGAACTAAAAACGGAGAAAACGATGGATAGCTAAGAAATATATCCAGAAAGTACAATGACTCGCTTACTAAAAAAAATATTTCAATTGAAGAAAAGTTGTTACAGTTTGACACAGAAAATTTATCTCTAAAGAGGCAAATTTCAAGATTAACCGATGATAATGATAAACTTTTACAAGAATTGGAAGTATTAGAAAATAGGCTTAATAATGATAATTCACAAAGTGATTTAGAAAATATCACAAAGTGAGTTAGAACTTAAGCTGGATTCTTTGATAAAAGAGAATGAGGCTCTCAAAACAGAAAAATTAAAATTGAGTGAAGAAATTAATGCCATAACTAGTGAAGTTGAACTAAAAACGGAGAAAACGATGGATAGCTTAAGAAATATATCCAGAGATAATATTGGTTCCAGTAAAAATAAATTGCATGAAGAATTATTTGAAGAAACCCAGGATCCTCATCAAAATGATGCAGGCCATAAAAACATGAAATCATATTGATTTGCAAAATCTAGAAAAATTATTAGAGAGAAAAACAAGAAGAAAATAAAGCTCTAGTAGATGAAATAAATAAGTACATTTATGAAAATAGTGAATTAAATACTAAACTCACTCAACTAGAACAGTCTGATAAACAAAACACACTGAAAATAAAGTTTTAAAAGATAAATTGAAAAATATGAGCATGGATTTGAAGAAAACAAACAAATTAATACAAAATTTGAAAATAGAATTGGATTTTCAAATTGGTAAATTAAATGCAGAAAAGGATGAAGCTGATTCTAAGGAAAAGAAAGCTCAGCAAATCGCTGATAAAGAAAAAAGAATGTTAATGTACTAAAGTTACAAATAAATGAGCTAAATACAACTATAAAAGATAATAATAATAAAATGGAATGCTTTGAAACAGAAGCATCTGAATTGAAACAGAGTTTACAAGCAGCGCTTGCTAAAAATGCAAAATTACAAGATGATAATAATTACTCTTAAAAAATATTGATGACTTGAAATTCCAATTAGGTGAAAGTCTAAGTAGCAAAAATCTTCTTGAAGAACAAATTAATAAGTTAAATATACAGTCAAAACAGTTTGACGATGAACAAATCCAAGAAAAAGATGAAATTATTAACAACTTGGAAAGTAATCTTAGCAATGCCAAAACGCAAGTAACTGTATCTGAAGAAGAAATTAAAACTGTAAAATTGAATTATGAACAATTAAATCAGAATTATAATGAATTGGTGAAAGGCAGAGAAAAGTTAATATCTAAACTTAAAATGTACCATCAAAAATTAACTGAATTTGCAAGCAATTTAAAACATTAAAAACAGACAAGAATGAACTTTTACAGACCATGAAAGATTATTGCAGTACAATTTCTGATTGGCAAATCAAAATACTACTATATCCTCACAGCTTTGTGATAAATTACTAGAATATGAAAAAGAAATAAAAGCACTGCAAGATAAATTATCATGCATTGAATCTGAGCGACGGAATATTACACCTGAATATATTGAAAGTTTAGAGACATTAGGAAATGAAAATCTCAAGCTAAGTGAAGAACTGAAAACTGTTAATGCCGAGCAAATTGAGTTTCTGAAAAATAAACTCGAGAGTTATGAAAAGGAGAAAAGGTTCTCATTAACTCAAACAATGATTTATTGAAAAAATTATCAATTTTATCAAGTGATAATAGTCAGATGTCTGAAGAAATTAAAAAATACTAGAAGATAAATCAACTTGGAAAGCAATATACAAACTCTTGAAGAGGAGATTGTTGGAAACAATTTACAGAAAACACAATACAATTCCCTGAAATCAGATAATGAGAAGTTAATCAAAGAACTTAAGGAATCCAGGTAAATTTTTAAACTCTTTTCACTCAAAAGTATATTTTCTCATACTTTATTATTTAATTACATTTTTTTAAAGGTATAAATGCTCTGCCTTAGAGGATATGGAAACTGATCTTAATAATTTACGTCAACAACTATGTAATAAATCTATTGAAAATAAAGAATTGCTAAATGAAATGAGGGAAATAAATGAAGTCTTAAAACAAAGAGGTGAAACAATATCTAATCAACAAGAATATTGTGGTGAATTAGAAAAGAAAATATTTCTTTAGAAAATGAATTAAAAATTTATTATTCAGTTAAATGATAAAGATTCACAATTAAACGATAGTTATACTCAAGTTCAGAGAAATGAACAGGAATTAAAGATCAAATTCAACAATCTGATCAAATTAAAAATATCATAATTGAAAAAGATTCATTAATAGAGTCACTTCAAAACGAAGTTGGAAAGTTGAAGGATAAATTAAATAATGCCGGTAGTTTAAATGAGTATTTTATTTATATAATATTAATTTTGTTTCTAATTTATTGTTTTAATCATTAACAGATGCTCAAAGTGATGTGATGTCAACTTCTACAATATCTAGAGCAGAAGAAGCATCCCGATTAAAAGATGTTGAATCATCACTTGAAGAGCGCTATACAAAAATGAAAACGCTAGCATGTAAATATAAAAAAATAGTCACAGAAAAGTGTTCTCAATTGGCAGCCCTAGAGGCAGAAAATAAAGCTTTACTTTTGGAGAAAAATGAATCTACAGGGAAAGTATCATCAAATGCAAAGAATATGCAGATTTTACAACAAGAGTGTGATAGATTACAAGATGAAATTGAAGAAGAAAAAAAGAAAAATAAAGCATCAGATAAAATTATAAATTCTTTGAAAGATGAAATCACAAAGATTAAATCTGAACTCGATTCAAAAGAGGAGAATGGCAATAAATCAAAGTCTACAACTGAATCTAGTACTAAGGACAGACGATCAGTAGAAGGTTCGAATAAAGAACAACAAAATCTTATTTTAAATTTAAAGAAAAATCTACAAGAAGAAATTGAAAAAAGTAAAGGTTTTGAAAAAGAGATTAAAAAATTAGAAGAAATTGTAAAATCAAAAGAACTGCAGTTAAATGAACAGATTAATAATGTTAAGTCTATAAAAGATGAACTTGCAGAAAGCAAAAAAGAAATCAAAAAGAACAGTGTCTTAATTTTAGAAATTGATAATTATGAAAAGACACTAAATGAAATCTCAAAAAAACTTGAATTACGTAATGGAAGAATTAAGGAACTTGAATCTGCAATTTCTTCAAATTCAGACACTATCAGTTCTTTGAAAGAGCAAATAAAATTACTAGAAGCAAATTTAGAGTCTGAAGTTCAGCATAGCAAAGAAATAAAAGACAGATTAAATTCTACTCAAACCTCTTTGAATGAATCGGAACATAAAAATTCTTTGCAATCAAATGAGATGTTACAGCTTAAACATGAGATTGAAAAACTTACATCAAAGATTGAAGAACTAGGTGTTGAATTTACTAATGTCGTAGCAGAGAAAGAAAATATTATCACTAATTGTAAAAGTGAAAAAGATAGCCTTCTAAGGCAAACTTATGATATGGAAAATACTATTAGTAACCTCACCGAAAATCTTAGTAAATGCAAAGATGAATTAATGGATGTTAAGACAGAGTTTTCAAGTTATAAGGTAAATTTATACATTTACATGTATGTAACAAATGTAATTGTTTTTTTTTTTTTTAAATTTTATCAGGTCAGAGCCCAATCAATTTTGAAGCAAAATCAATTTAAAGATGTTAGCAAAGAAGATGAACTTATAGAAGAAATTAAATTATTAACAATGAATAATAAAACTTTGACAAATGATTTAGAACAGATGAGGTGAATTATGAAATATGATAGAAGATGTTTAATCAATAATAAAATATTAAATTTATATTTATTATATATTTGCAGTAAAAAATATGATAATCTAAATAAGGAGCACATGCAAGTAAAGGAAGAAAAAGACAAAACAGTTGAGCATTATAATAAACTTGTAGCAGTTGTGGATGAAGTACGTGTCCGACATGATTTGCTATTAGAAGCAAATCAAACCTTAAACATTGAGCATCAAGAAGCAATAAAAGCCCAGAAGATACAAAATGAAACGCTTATTAAGTGCTACAAGCAACAGATATCAGAATTACAAGAACAAAATAAAAAGCAATTGGAAGATTTTAGAAAGCAATTTGAACAATTGAAAGGATTAAAAAAGTCAACAAAAGATAAACATATCAATGAGCTTAAACAACATGAACATTTATTTGCAACTGTTCAAGAAGAAAATGAAGTTAATATTTCGATGATGGAAAGAGGAGATGGAGAAGGTTCTGAAAGCACAAATTCTATTTCTCCTACATTCATAACACAAAGAAAAAGATCAATTACAAATACGAGATCAAGTAGAGATATAATACCGCTTGACGAATTATTGAATTCTTCAATAACTGATTTTAATACAAATGAAAGCTGTGGAGATTCAGTTTCACCTACTACTGAATTACTTAATATTAGGAAAAATTTAAGTATGGAACAATTAAGGTAAATTATGTTCTCTTTTAACTATAGGTATAATTTATATTATTCACATTGTATTAATGTAATTTTATGTTTGTATCGATAGAGTAAAACACTTGACTAGTTTATTATCTGAAAATGAACAAGATTTGGCTAAATTAACCCAGCTCAACGAAGTACTTAAAGAGGAGCTTAGAAAAATTCAAAGATCAGAAGAACGTGAAAAGCATACACAAAACTCTGAGTATTTGAAAAATGTCATATTCAAGGTATTGTATTATATAATTTAAAAGTAGATATGGGATTTTAATGATTTGTTTAATTTTAGTTTGTAACTTTGAATACTGGCGATGAGAAGTCACATTTAGTACCTGTTCTAAAATATGCTTCAAAGATCAGAAGAACGTGAAAAGCATACACAAAACTCTGAGTATTTGAAAAATGTCATATTCAAGGTATTGTATTATATAATTTAAAAGTAGATATGGGATTTTAATGATTTGTTTAATTCTAGTTTGTAACTTTGAATACTGGCGATGAGAAGTCACATTTAGTACCTGTTCTAAATATGCTTTTAAAATTAAGTCCTGAGGAGACTCAAAAGTTACAAGATATTGCTAAAGGTAAGTATTAATTATATTTAACTTATTTAATACAAAGTATTCCTAAATATATTTGAAAATTTTAGGAGTTGACTCATCAGCTGGGGGACGTGGTTGGGGTAATTATTTACCACGGTGGTCAAATAATCATTAAAGTGCAAAGTTTAGTTGTTATTATTTATATAGTTAGTTATTTATATGTGTATATGTATATATTTTATGCGGTTGTAAATTTATAATATAAATATATGAATTTTATAATTGATTTCACAACAGAACATTAAAAATTGCGTTTTGATGATTAGAGTATAATAAACTGCAATTATAAGTTAAATGAAAAGCGAAAATCAAATTAAAAACTTACCATGCAACTGCTCCTGTATGAGAACGAAAATCAATTAATAGCATAACACTATTTGTCACTTTAGATTAAGAAAATGCACTCTTCATTATTTATAGTCAACAAAATTACAGTTAATATTTTTTATTTTTATTTTTATAGAAAGACGTAATGGAATAATAATTATACTACTATATATATAATCAACAAAATTTTGCGTTATGAATACAATTGTTTGGGTTCAAATTTTGTCAAAACTTGTATAATCAGTATATATATATAATCAGTATAATAATATTAACTTACATTCAAAATTTTTGACTGTAGATTTTGAAAATTTGAATCCAAATAATTGTATAAACAAAATATTAAAATTTTTGTAATTTATTTTCCGATATTTATTAATTCTGTTGATTATGTATAATTTGTATTATATATTTTGACTTTTCGTTTCTCTTCGGTTTTCGTCGTTTTTCACACTATTCAAATTTTTAGTTTGTTCGGCTTCGCCAACATAAAAAAAACAAATGACCCTGATATACTTCCTGACTCTATATGCGTCGCGAATTCCATTTGATGCATCTTCCCCACCAATGAGAATGCAGTTTACTCATTGCATATAATTAGCTAATTCTGTCGGCACATTTAAATATAGAGTTTGTGTAATAATTCCATAACAATCGTTATAAATAGTGTTTTAATTGAAAATAACGAATATTATATTATTTTATTGATCGTCAATTCCCGGGTGGGCCAATAATTCGCTACTGCGCAGGACCAACAATTGTCCTTTTACGTCTCTTATCTGGTAAGTGCATCCATATTATTTCATTGCATAAAGTATTTTGTAATTATTACATTACACTTATAAAACGTGTGGAATTATCACAAAAACTATTCTCTTGGTATGGGTACTTGAATTATATAGTTCTATTTGTGCTAATTCCTGTAAATTAATGTCTAATTCGTTTTTATATGCGGTTCAGCCTTGCGGTGCACGCCGCATGTAAATTTGATACTTATAAGCCGCATATGATTCTAATGGAGCATTTATTAAATGTAATTCTTTATATTGTGATAGAATTATAATCTGTCGCGACTTATATTTCATTAAAATGTAATCTTATTTATGTCAAATTGTTCGACAATGGATTAAAATGCCTTTGTAGGTATATCACAGCGGCGGCGGCGCTATAAATAAATCAATTTTTATTTGAAATGGATATGTATATTATATTGCATAATCGAATTATATAAATTCCTTATACAACATAAAAAGAACCCAAAGGAGATTTTAAATAATATATAACACTTAAAATAAAAATGTTTCTGAACTTAATTTTATATTGAATACTCTAAGAATTATTTATGAAATCATTGCTAAATTTAATAATTAACATTTTTTTACATATAGGTTCCATTACAAGTATTCTTATAATATGAATATATACGCTATACAAGGCTCTCAGATAAAATTATTATCAATCGATGAATTCTACTAATGATATTTTTTTACAGTGTTTGTGAAAGATAAAAATGGGTAAAGAAAAGACACACATCAACATCGTCGTAATCGGCCATGTCGATTCTGGTAAGTCTACAACAACGGGGCACCTGATTTACAAATGTGGAGGCATCGATAAACGAACAATAGAAAAATTTGAAAAGGAAGCCCAAGAAATGGGCAAGGGCTCATTCAAATATGCTTGGGTAATATCATTATTTTAATGTAAATTATGATTTGTAGAATGTATATTGAATTAGAAATTTATATCTGTTCGATTGTATATTTTGAAAACAAATAATTTCATCGATGGTTTCTAATGGTTTTAACTATCTAATATCTAGAGCAGAAGTAAATCATATTATTAATTTTTTTATTCAAAATTTTTATTAGGTGTTGGATAAGCTGAAAGCTGAACGTGAAAGAGGTATTACAATCGACATTGCACTTTGGAAGTTTGAGACAGCTAAGTACTACGTCACAATTATTGATGCTCCTGGGCACAGAGATTTTATCAAGAACATGATTACTGGTACTTCTCAAGCTGATTGCGCTGTGCTTATAGTAGCTGCAGGTACAGGTGAATTTGAGGCTGGCATTTCCAAAAATGGTCAGACTCGTGAGCATGCTTTGCTTGCTTTTACACTTGGTGTAAAACAGTTGATAGTGGGCGTGAACAAGATGGATTCGACAGAGCCACCTTACAGTGAATCTAGATTTGAGGAAATCAAGAAGGAAGTTTCTTCTTACATAAAAAAAATTGGTGAGAAAATTATTTTATTAAAAGCTGTAAAATTTTACTGAACATTTTTTGGACTTTGAGCAATTAAGTTTTAACTCACTTTTATAGTTATTATATGAGTACTTAATAATACTATATTATTTCTGAAAGTGATAATACGTTACTGAACTTGTTATCAGAATTCTCTATGATATGGTGATTAATTTATATACTGTACAAATAAACTTTATTTGCTTTATCTACATTGCTGGGAAAGTCAACCTTTTATATAAATTTGTAATCATTCAATGTTTTAACATGGAGCGTATATTACTTACAGGCTATAACCCAGCATCTGTTGCTTTTGTTCCCATTTCGGGTTGGAATGGAGATAACATGTTGGAAGTTTCTGAAAAAATGCCATGGTTCAAGGTAAATATTATAGCACATAAATCTATATATTATATTTATTCATTCATATTATTTATATCAAATTTTTATGATATCAGGGTTGGACAGTGGAACGTAAAGAAGGCAAAGCTGAAGGTCGTTGTTTGATTGAAGCTTTGGATGCTATAATGCCACCTTCACGTCCGACTGAAAAGCCTCTTCGTCTGCCACTGCAAGATGTTTACAAAATTGGTGGAATTGGTACTGTGCCAGTTGGAAGAGTAGAAACTGGTGTTTTGAAACCAGGAATGGTGGTTGTGTTTGCCCCAGCAAACATAACTACTGAGGTAATTTTATTATTTATTGTAGATTTTATTATTTATATTAAAATAGCTGCATTGCTAAATTAATATTTTATTTAGGTGAAGTCTGTCGAGATGCATCATGAGGCATTGCAAGAAGCAGTCCCAGGAGATAATGTGGGATTCAATGTGAAAAACGTTTCTGTCAAAGAACTTCGTCGTGGTTATGTAGCTGGAGATTCCAAAAATAATCCTCCAAAAGGAGCAGCAGATTTCATTGCTCAGGTGATTGTTTTAAATCATCCTGGACAAATTTCTAACGGATACACTCCTGTGCTTGATTGTCACACCGCTCACATTGCTTGTAAATTTGCTGAAATCAAAGAAAAATGTGATAGACGTACAGGTGAGTACTATCAAAATAATCAAATCTTCTGCATGATTAGGAGCTAATAATTATATCATATCATTAAAGATGAAAATTGTTTTTATTTTGTGAATATAAGTTTTAATTTATTTCATATTAAAATTAAAAACAATATGAATTTAAAAGAATCTTTTAGATATAGAAATTTTACTATACTTTTTATATTGATCTATTACCAGATTATCAATCGACAGTAAAAGATCAATACTAAGAGTATGATTTAATTCAATGATGTGCTATATTATTTAGTTTTATTTTTATCAATTAATAAGGAAAAACCACTGAAGAAAATCCAAAAGCCATTAAATCTGGTGATGCCGCTATTGTTAATTTGATTCCATCTAAACCCATGTGTGTTGAATCATTCTCGGAATATCCTCCTTTGGGAAGATTTGCTGTAAGAGACATGCGTCAGACAGTTGCTGTTGGCGTAATCAAGGTATATTAGTCATTGATTATCTATACTAATTGATATACTTATTTATTGGACACTTTACTTTAATTAATCTTTATGAGCTTATAGACAAACTTTCAATAGAAAATTTAATTCATCAGACATTTTTTAATGATTTTATTTAAAGTCACATTGCTTCCTTATCTTAGTTTTCTAATTCGTGAAGCGTTTATAAAAAAAATCTGTGTATTATTAAATTCAGAGTGTGAACTTCAAAGAGTCCACTACGGGTAAAGTCACAAAGGCCGCAGAGAAAGCCCAAAAGAAGAAATAACTAGAGAGACTCCTTGTAAAAGCCATCATCACGAAGCTTCTTACCAAACCCACTAATATAATGTTATATCTTCATCAGAATTTCGAAATATTGATTTTATTGATTCAAGAGCAATTAGAAATAGTATCTTTGGTATTCTCCAATGTTTGGACAGCTCATAGCAGTATTATTTGTCACAAAACACTTTTTAATATGATTGTAATACCCCATATGATATTTGTCAACTGTTTCTATTCATGTGTGAATGCTTTAAAATCTTTTTTAATTTTTTGTTGTATGTGTAATGAAATTAATTTTGTGTCAGAGGATAGTAATGGAACGGATACGAATTGTAAAGAAAGCTTAAGAATGTATATTCATCGAAAGGCATTTCGAAGAAAAAAGCATATATTGGAAAAGAATTTTATTAATGTGTATTTATTAACTTTACCAAGTTTCATAATAAATTTACTATTAATATGTTTATATAAATTAAATGCTTCTAATTTAATATCATAGCACTTGTGATTATGAAATTATTTTAAAGTTTAACTATTGGTGATATAAAAAAAGTATTTTTATGTATAAAATATTTTATCAGGTCTAGTCAAAGTTTTATAATTGGAAACGAGTGATATATTGAAAAATAAATATAAGGAACAATGGACTGGTTATAAATGTGATTAGTTATTTAAGAAATTTGTTATTGATATACAAAAATTATTTATTTATTTATATTGTTTTTATTGATGTTTAAATTATTATGTTAAATTCTTAATACATATGCTAACTATTGAATGTACTTGTAGTGAACACGAATCCCACATTTCTAATTGCATACTGTAATGTTTTTCCTATCGAAATATAATAAGAATCCCATTCAATGTATGGAGACTGTTTAATCGTCTATGAATAAAGCAGCTTCGAATGTGATAGTGATTTTATTTTAATATAATTTAAATTCTATATAATATTTGTGAAAAAATATATATACTCATCCCATTAAATATCCGTTAATAGTCTCAAAATCGATATTTGAATTTTAAAATTTTTAGGCGTTATGAATTTTATTACCAGGTTTCGGAACTAATTTTATAAACTCTAATTTTATATGCTAGTTGAGATTAATGCATGAATTTTGTTTGCATACTGTTTTTTTCATTTTTTCGTGACGATGTGAAATATCAGTCGAGTAATATGAGTTTTAATAAATTCCGGACGGCACATTTATTTTTGCAAAAAAGGTTAGTAAATTTTCAATAATATACAAACTTAATATTGCTATATTTATATAATTAAAATCAATTATTTTTAGGTTCATGCAAATATTTTGCCCGGTTGTCGAAAGAGCGAATTATATCTTTGGAAATCTTATTGGAATTTCGGCGAATAGTACAGGTGAATTTTCTTGTAAGAATCTAATACGTTCCATACATTCCTTGTCTAGAAGGTAAGTGAATTTTAAAAATTGAAATTATTCAAAAATTTATATGCTTATAAATTTAGTAAACAAGTTTAAAACAATATTTCCAACTGAACAGAGCAAAACTTCTACGGATATTTATTGGAAATCGTGATATTTTCATTATTATTGCGTTCATTTTATAAATGCATTTATTTAGTCATCGTTGAATCTAATTTGATTCAAAGCAGTACCACCCACACTTTTTATTATTCATTAAAATTTGAATATTCATTAATACTAAAGAACATTAAAACTAAAATTACGCAAAGCACTGAAAATAATTTTTTTTTTGCATTTTGGAGATATGAAATTTATTTGTAAATGTAATCTAGTGATAAGTACTCGTATTTATAAAATAAATTTAATATATTAGTATTTAAAATTTAGCATAGGTAAAAGGATTGTTTTTGGAAATGGACTAAATTAAAAATTGTAGTTAAAGAATATATTTTGTTATCCCACTAATATTACGATATGAAACTAGCAAAATCATCGATTTTTGCACCATCGGGTTATTTGATGTGATTTTTCTCGTTGGTATTTCAAAAATGTATTTAACGCGCTATAATCCCTTCGCACATCATTAATTGCCCCAGGGAGCCTCGCATAGTATCATCTCGAACGCAAACATTGCATCGCGCCGGTCGCTCAAGAAGACGCTCGTGTTAGAAGAGTGGAATTGTAACGGCACTCTCGCCGACCACCTTCTGTACCTCTACCTGTTGTACCTCTTCGCAACAGACTCTTGTGTTAGCGCGCGTCAGTCTGTGACCATTATTCACCTTGCGAGCATCCCCCCGAAACTCGATTATGTGACTATTACTATTTTGTTAAATACCATTTAAAGAAACGCATCCCGAAGTACAATCGGAATCTAACCCCAACCTTTCCATGGATTATTTTGTGTTTAGGGTTTATATTGCGACCCAGTGTTTATTAAAGTGTTTTAAGTGAGTTTTGTGTCATGCTTATTCAATGATTTGCATCGGTTTTTTGGTAATCGCATATGGTTTTGTGTTTGTGTATGGTGCCGTGTGATATTGATAGCCCGCATATCTCTTTTTTCTTGTGTGAATTCAAGTGAGTGACCCCATTTTCAACCGTTCTGGAGTCCGCGAACTACAAAGATGGCTGCCACCGCCGTCTTGTGTTTTAAACTGCTGACGTTTATGGCAATGTTCTTACTGATCGCATCTCATGCGTCACTTTCACAAATGTCACCCAAATCGACATCCGTCCAGGATTTTGTGAGTTACAACATCGACAGAACGGATATGTCACACGAAATCATAAAACGTTCGGCTAATCCAATCTTAGGAAGTAAAAGGTCCTTAAACGATGATGTCAGGATATTAGATTCTAATTCTGTAGAGACTACCAGTAACGGAAAGTTTAATAATGTACGAAGTATAGATGTGCCGTCTGTCAAGAGTCGTGCTATTGAGTTTCCTGACAAATCAGATAAATCGCCTGAAACAGAAACAGATGCTAGGTCATCAACTAGTCAAGAAAGACAAAATAATCCTGATATTAAAGATATAATTACTGGCATAGTTAAATTATTAAATGGAAATGTTAATGTTCAGGCAAATACCCAGCCGGCTTTATATAGACCGCCACCTAGGCCATACAATACGCGAATTAATAACAGAGGGCCTCCGCGAATTTCTGAAACACCATCTTTACCACCACAACCTACCAAAATTCCTCCACCTTATCCATTTTATAGACCAGATACATCTATGCCATTTTTAAATGGTGTTCCTATCCCAGAACGAATTGTACCTCCATTTATAGCACCACCTCGAGCTCCTAGCCATCCTGTTCGAAGGCCACCCGTTACTGTGTCATCACCACCTAGCGAGACACCACCAACAACTACTGAAAATGTAGTTGAGGTTCAGAATAATACAGAAATTACCTCATCTCAAAAACCTGAAACTCCATCAGAGGTTCCGCCGACCCCTGCACAAGAAGTGTGGGAAACAGTTAATATGTCCTCGAATAGTGTAGTTACCGTGCATGAAGCAAAGCCTGTGGAGCACGAAGAAAAAGATAAGGAGCCGGTTATAACAGATAATTTCACTCCTACAATTACAGAAGTTGCAAATACTCAAGAGCAAGTAACACCGTCAACAACACCGGCACCTAATAAACCTACTTCAGAACTGAAAACAGAATCGTCAACTGAAATCATTACTTTGGAATCGTCTATGCAGGATGAATTAGTGACCTCATCGATTTCATCATATATTCCAACTCCTTCTATATCCTTAACGTCATCAGTTAACACTATAAAATCCACAACAAAACCTGCAGTAGCGTCGTCATCTGATATACCTTTGCCATTTACTAATTTCCGTATCCAAAACCTGGCATAGTGCTAGATGATCCAGAATTCAAACCAGGTATGAAAAAGCCTATAAATAAAATTCAACCAATAATAACAGCTACTAGGCCTTTGCGACCTCCTGGCTACGGAGAAATTTTTGATATAACAGTTTCAGCAATCCAAGGACCTGGATCTGCTAAGCCTTTAAATGGTTTTCCAGGAGATGTGGAAGTAGAGACTATTGAGTTAGGTCAACCAGAAAATAGAGACGACATAATAGTATCTCCTTACGGCAATGAAGGTTTTGTCTCTATCGATGGTAAACGAACGTACTTGAACTTATTTGGCGATAACACTGTTGGAAAACATCTGCACCATCCATCCAACCTACACCTGTAATTACTCAAACCTCCATTCATACGGGCACAGCAGTACCTACTTCACTTTCGCCACCACCAAAATTGCCAGTGAAACCTATTCATGTGCCATCCAGAAGACCGAGTCCTCCTGTAAGAATTGATACTTGCATTGTTGGAGATGACTCAACGTGTGATCAATCACAAAATGAACGCTGTAAGACCGAAATTGGTGTTTCTTCATGCCACTGCAGGCCTGGTTACACCAGAAGAAAACATAGAGAAGCGTGCAGAAAAATGGTTTCATTAATGCTTTCATTAAGAGTAGATCGATTGTATGAAAATAGGGTTAATTGGGATCCTAGTTTTAACGATCCTGTAAGCGAACCAAGGAGAAAGATGACTTACGAAGTTGTAAGGGCGATAAGTTCTGCAATGTCTATGACACCATTTTCTGATGACTATTTGGATGCTAAAGTCAATCGAATTTTCCAAGGCGATGCGGAAACTGGGGGCGTTTGGGTGAATATGACGATGAATTTAAACGAGAATTCCGAAACGATTCGACCGTCGACCAAGGGTGAAATTCAAAAGCACTTACTTGGAGTTATACACAGGCGGAATAATAATGTAGGAAATTCCGCCGTGTATGTTGATAGTCCAGTAGGAGCAGTAGCCCATGTTCAGGACTTAGATGAATGTACAGATCCTGATTTGAATGATTGTCACACACTAGCTAAGTGCACAAATGTTTGGGGAAGCTTCAGGTGTGAATGTCCTGTTGTATTAAAAGATCCTTGGAGAGATCAAGTTAATCGAGCTGGAAGGATGTGCGAGCGCTGTCCTGATGAATATTGCAACAACCGTGGAGAATGCAGATACGAAGATTCAGCACAGGTAAGAAACTAATTCATATTATTATTGATATAAAATTATTGATTCTTATTTAATATTGCTTGAAGTATAGAATTTTTATTATTATAGATATATAATAAGTAGAAATATTCTTGAATAATTGACGGCTTAACGTATTGGCGACTACTCAGAATTTAGATAACTATTTAAATAGGTCCTATTCTTACTGATTTTTTTTAAACGTGTATTCCATCACAATACAAATTCTTGTTATATATTAATTATGTAAATATGAACACGCTGTACTTTGTTTCTTTAATATATTTTAAACGTTTAGAGAGGGTGATTTTTTTCATCACTAATGCAAAATTTAACTGCAAGAAATATATGTTAACACATTATGTAAAGAACTTATTATTAATTATGTTTAATTATGTATAGTAACAAGTACGGTGTGAAAGTTGGTAGTTTAAATTGTTACTATCCATAATTAAACATAATTTACTATGAGTAGTTTATATAATGTGTCAATATCTATTTTTTACTAATAAACTTCACATTGATCATACGAAAAATCACTGCCTCAAAGCAATTGTAATTTATTACTTTATGAAACAAAGTTAGTGCAAAAACAGAATGTAGTATGTTCAAATTCATATAATCAATATTATACTCATAAAACAAAATTCTCCTCATGCTTATTACATATTCTGAACTTTTTTCTTTCTTTGGGTCTTGATATCTTGATAAATAAATAGAGACATATAAAAAATTATTGTATTTTCAGAAGAAATAAGAAAATACATCGTGTTATCATTAACTTTATTTATTTACAATTGAATGAGGTTTTATGATGATACTGAATATTAAGTAGTAATTATTGCTACCGAATCAAATGATCTTGATATCATTCCATATTTGTTTATAAAATCTGGAAAACCAAATACAGACCAAAACCTTTAAAAAATCTTACCGTAATTCATCAATTATGGCATTTAAAAAATTATCGGATCAGTTTTTTTATATAAAACGCTCATTAACTTTTGTATTGTGGTTCTTTAAAATCAGTTATTAATGTATAACGGTAATTCATGGTATTTTTAGTGAATTGCTCTCGTTTAGTTCTCACTGTTTATTAACGGTGCTGGATTTCTATTTCAAAAAACCAGCCGAGACATAACATGAGGTCGGAATAAAGAGAACTGTAGACTATATTAATAATCCACTCAATTAGTCTGACGAAGTTACATGTCACACAGTCTACGAAATTAGAATAAGAACATACATGTCTTACAGACCAGTAACTTGTTAGGAGCATTGAAAAATTTTACTCAAGAAGAATAAATTCTTTGATATTCATGTATTTATCTTATTTTAATCTTATATATTCATAAGTTCATGAATATATTTAAAGAAATATATCATTTGATTTTGAGGATAAATATGCTATATCACTACATACGTTAACAAAGTTCGTTTTTTCACATTTTTTTTTATTAATGAGTTACTAAAGTAAAAATTACACGGTGTATTTTCTTAGTTTTTCCAAAAACGCTCTAAATTTCTATTTACCTTTATTTGTTATGAATTACTACGATATATGATTAAAAAGTCATATGTGTCTTTTTAGATAGGACTCGGTTCATTTAAAATGAACAATTCAATTTTATAAAAATCTTGTGTAAGACCAAAAGTAAAATCATAAGTTAATCATCATGTTTTAAAATCTGTAATACTTTAAGTACAATTAGTAAAATTTTTGCCGATTCTAAAGAAAATAATAATAAATTATACTCCATCTTACAAAATGTTAAAATAATATAAATATCTACATATTACCCAATGATTATCACTAATTAAGTTAGGCCAGCTAATTTTTCTGATTTTAAACAAATAATTATAAATTATATTCTATCTTATAAAATGATAAAATATTATAAATACATATTATACAATGATATTATATATACATTTGCTAATAATTATCATACTTGATCACAATCGCATAAAGCATGCAAATATTCACAAGCTGATTAAAGTAATTAATTAATCATTAATGAGCTCTACGTATTGATAATAAATTACATTATGTTAATTTTCTTATGAAAGATACTAAGAATTTATTTTCGTATTGAGTCATGATGATATTGCTTTTTATTATTTCCTGATAGGACATTGTATATCCCCAAAACATTGAGAAAAATTGATCTAAAAAATTGAGAATTGAAAAAAAATTAGAAAAAAAAAAAAATAACATAGCTATTCAGAAAAGCTTAAATTATATGCATAATATAAACATACACAATTAATCAATCAATAATTACAGTGCTTATTTAATCTTAATTATAATTTTTTTTTAAATTTTAATAATTAATCTTAATTAAGATTTAAATTTTATATTGTATATTAATCAGCTGTTTTTCGACAGCATTCTACTTCCTCCAACAGTTTTTTATGATTTTTTTGCACATTTTTTCACAAGTATCTTATATAAAAATGTCTCTAGTTCTCTTACAAATTATTTTTCTATTTCAATACTACTTATGAATTTTTTCCAAAGTGTAGTTTGTGATCCACTGACATAACTTATATCCTATTCAAGATTATTATCTCATTTCATTTAAAAATATGCATATTTGTTAATTTTTTAAATGAATAAATGTCTTTAGTGAAAGATAATTAGTAAAAGATAATAAAAACATATATTTGGACTTCAGTAGAATTTAAAATAACTATTATTCTAAAGATAGTTAATTTAAATCGGAGATAAAAATGTCACAAAAATTAAATTAGAATTTTGTATTATTATAGTATAACATTAGTCTTTTAATTTCGTTTTAATACAAAAATACTATTTTATGGATTTGATGTTAGGGAGAGTAGATGTAGAGGTTTGAATTTACATGCATCATTCTCTAGGCAAATTTGGTTTCATATAAATTGTTTTAGAAACAAATTACCGTAGAACCCCAAAGCGATCATGTTTTTTGCGAATTCTCGCTTAATACGTCAGCCCCTGCACTTTCTCCCTTAAGACGCCCCATTATAACCAGGTGCCTGGAAAATCGTCTTAACCGGGTTTTACTATATAAAATATGTCTATATAAAATATTCATCATTCCCCTGTCTATTACCGAAACCCTTTTACATTTGTGAGAGCATGTGTTTCAAAATTTCTATTACTCATGTCGTATGTAAGAAGTTAAGAACTGAGAAGCAACAAACGAGTCAAATGCGTCAGAAAGGCAGAAAACACGCATTCATCCGCCTTTGACTAATATAATTTAATTCGAGCACGATGTTTGAACAACAACGTGTGTCTGTTCCGGATACAATAGAAAGTCTATCTGCGCTTTTTCTGGAATATCCGAATTGTTTCGCAATCAGGCACAGAGTCATTGCGGATCCAGTTTGCGGATTCCGCAATACAAGATATGTTCAATAATAATACCCGCATACAAAAACATTACACATCGGTTCTGATTCTGAATTTCAAACGTTTTGCATAAATTGTAAAAAATAAAAGTTTATTTAGCGTCGTTGATTCATGGAATTGTTATGTGATTGCGGAGAATGGGCGAAAGTATAAAGCAATTTTCAGAAATTGTTTATTTAATTTTTAACGCTAAATATCAAATATATTATGTAATATCTAAAAGTTATTACTAAATGTATGAAATGTTTTAAGAGAATGTTGATTTTTAAATAAATTCATTAGCAATTATATCTTCATTTTATTTTCTTACTAACAAAAATGGTAATAGAGTAGATAATAAAAACGAAACCCTTAAAATATTATAGGACGTCCTCGGAGTAATTGTAAAAATTGAACTATTTATAAAAATTAATTAAAATTTAAAAAAGTACGTATGGTATACATACTCGTACTGTATTGTTTATTAGAAAAGATCAATAAAGATATTAGTTCAATTATAGTTAGCTTTGAAACAATATTGCTTCGATTATAAATTGCCTCAATATAAATCACTATAGTAGATCTATTTTTGTCAAATAGTTATAATATTTTATTGACAAAGAATCATTTTTAATAAATCTTTCTAATTATTGAGTCTTTTCGTTGATGTACATAATTTTCAATGAACGCCTTGAAATATTATAGGACATCTTCAAAATAATTATAAAAATTAAACTACTTGTAAGAATTAATTAAAATTTAGGAAAATACGTGTGGTATACATACTCGTACTGTGTTTTTTATCAGTGAATATAATAAAATATCAGTGAATCAATAAAAGATATTAGTTCAATTATAGTTAGCTTTGAAACAATATTGCTTCGATTTTAATATAAATCCCAATAGCACATATAATTTTGTCATATAGTTGTAATATTTTAGTAACGAATCATTTTTAATAAATCTTTCCAATTTTTCGTTTATGCACATAACCTTCAAAGATATTTTAATTGTTATTGTATTTTCTACAGCACATATATTATATTACTGCTATTAATTTTTCCTGCACTTTCATTGGCATAAATATAATTAAACCGCTGTTCATAAAATTCATACTTTTCGAATTTATATGATTATATTCAATTGTTGGTTTACAAAGATTTTCAGATTTAAGTATTTATTTAATGACCTTTAGTTTTTTTAATATTTAATTTCCTAAAGACATAAATGTGATTAAACACGGATTTGGGTTATAATATATATATTTAATCTAAAAATATATAAATTTAACCCTTTCCATTCCGAGATTTATATAAATTTTTCCGCCGGAGCGGCGGCATCCGAGTGGAAAGGGTTAATATTGTAAAAAGTTATTAAAAACAAATTGAATCGGAGAATAAGACAGACGGGTAAATTCTAAATTCTAGATAAAAAAAATTTCTATTTAAAATATTATTCTGGAACGCTTCAACTCACTTCTTTAAATAAAAGAAGTAATATTATATCAACAATTATCAATTAATTAAACATTTGCATTATTTTCTTTGTAATAAGAATAATTTTATATTCTATTATTTGAACTTCTAATTTTGAAGCATGGTTTGATTAAAAATTCGAAAGGTATGAATGAAATTAGTTATGATTTTGCTGAGATTAAATAAAATTATTGATTTTAATAAAAGTGTAAGAAAAATTATTATCTAGTATAATATATAGGAAGAATATACTTTTGTTAATAATTTCATCCATCCAATAATTACTGGATGTTTTGATTATGTTCAAAACTCTAACCATTTTCTCTATATTTATAAATATTTAGCTTGCTTGATGTTAAAATAACAATTTTAACAAAATTAATCACATAGAGTCTTCTGGATATCAAATATCTTTTGATTTTTTTTGGTTTTTGGCCTGATGAAAATAATAAACTATTTTTTATTATTATTATGTCTTTTATACATAATTCCCAATTTATATTGTTTCTTATTGGTGTTTATTCTTGTGGGAAAATTAGAGTATTCGTAACCAAACTTTTTGCACATAATGACGCGCAACTTGCATGAATTTTATATTTACAACATATAACATATGATTCATCGGCTTTTCGAGTTCTTTAACCTCTCTCATAATTATTCATACCGCATTTTGTCAACGCTCGTAAGAATGGTAAATATTAATATATTTTAACCGTTACTTCGAATAAAATCTTCTTCAAAAACTATATTTTTTATAACTTTCATGATACGTGTAATAGAATTACTTCTTTTAATTTAATCAACAGTAATCTTTCTGAACATCATAAATCAAAATGTTATTGAATGATTTATCGTTTATTCATAGCTGTACATTTTGGGTCTCACACATCGTGAGATGCTGCAGTAATAATTAATGGTATTTAAATAACTGTAAAATATTTATTTTACAATGCAAACATGTCAGAAAATTTACGTAGTTCAACAAAATCAAAAGTAAACTAATTAGTAGGATTTACAGAACAATGCAAACAAAAATAAAAGTCAATTAGATAAAATTGGTAGCATTGGTAGATTTGACAATTTAGTAGATATGCAAGCCCTCCATTGAATTTTGGACCTGACAACTACTTGAACTCAACAAAAGAGTTTTTTTTAGAAAAAGCCATTTTGATACAATTTTCAAACCAAATTATCTAATGTAAATTTATGAAGAAACATACAATTTTCATTTTGGCCTAATCTTTGTTTGGTGACTATTTTTTTAAATTGCTTACAAGGACTCTGTTACTATAATTTAATATTAATATAAATTTTATCAAGTGGTATATGATTATTACGAAAATTTTATTTTTGGTATTAATTGCATTACAATGTTCTTTTCTTATAATTACAACAAAACAATCATGTCTACTTTTACCTATTTGTTTTTCGCTTGATTTTATTCCATGCGTTCTTTATTTTAGAGAAAGAGTATTTTATTATTTATACCTAGATTAGAAATTGTTTATGTTTTGTAGATTAGCAATTTCTTTTATTATATAATATTAATTCTTTCATTATATAACCTTGATTAAATGTATAAGAACTATTTCCAAATTGTGCTAATATTTTTGCCATGTAGAAACGCAAGATATTCAATTATTGATTTTTTTTACAAATATCACATTTCTTCTAAAATGGCTCGTATTGTAATGCAAAATAGCACCGTTAAGAATTTGCCACTAAGCTTTTTGCTAATTTTATTTGCACTACACCTAGAATTTAAATGAAGTAAAGTAACGCAAATAAAAAACAACCGCTATGCTTATTATCATAAGTAATTTTTACGACCGGACGTGTAGAATAAATGTTCTTGTCATTAAACTTTAACAAAACATATTTCACAATAAAAAAATAATTATTTCAATTATTGTCGGACAGTGTGTAATTGTTAAATGCATATTGTCATAGAAAGTGTACGCCAACGACGCTTGTTTAAAACGACTTGAAGAAAAGCGTACAAGAAGAAAGTTTAGAACCGCAATTGCGACTAATTTGTTTTATTGTTTATTAGACGGAAATATGAAATATTCTGTTAAAGGATGTATAAGACATTCCTATCAGCTATAATTTCTAGTCTATTATTATTAATTCATTTATCATCTATTCCAGGTGTGCACATGTTCGGGAAATTACTACGGAACTCAATGCGAGATTGACGGCGAAGTCTTAGGAGTAGCCGTTGGCGCCAGCGTTGCCGCCATCATCATAATTGGCCTGACCCTCGGTTTCCTTGTAATGTGGAGCAGAAGGTGGAACCGAGAGCAAAAGTCAAGTGCTGTCTGTAGCCCTGTATTCGGCTACATGACAGCCGCCAATAGCGGCATGAAGATCCCAGGAGGAAACAATACTCAGCCGACATATTTAACAGCCGAAGACAGAATGCGATGGGCTCAAATTGCCGATGTCATGGCTCAATCGAATTTGTATGCTGCCGAGCCGGTAGCTGCACCTAGACCACCCTCTGCGATGTACGGGTATCCAGCTATGGGATCCGTGTCCATGGCTGGAACATTGCCTATACATCAAAGGGGCGTACAACCTCCTGTAGCTTTACCCAGATTAGGATTGCATATGAATAGACAGTCGTACCCGACACCTTTTGACAACTCCAGTTCCAGTGAGGAAGAGGATAGAACTGATTTGCTTGGAAGAGGTGGTTTCCAAATAGCTAGACCTAAGAGTCGATCCAGTGGAAGTTTGGTGAATCTTGGTGCTTCGCAGTCTATATATTGTGATGTGGACTACGAGCCTTCAAGATCTGAAATCTATCCTGGTTTGCCTATGTCCACATATTCCTTATCAGCAAGGCCGCCATTCTATCGTTGAACTAAGAGTGAAGTGTTTTAAGTGAAACAAACAATGTGTAGTGATATTTAGAAATATTTGGACACTTTTACCAAATATTACATTTAGTTAAGTGTATGATCTAGAATATCGTTTAAACCATGTGCAACTACTATAATTATTGAAGAACAGTTAGCCTTGAAGCAATTGTGATCTGTCATTCAATATTAAGCACAAATGTTGAAGATCAACCTGGTGCGGTCATTGACCAATTAAACATCTAATGAGCGTTTTTATGCGTAGTCAATTTACAAGTGTATGCAAACACATTTAAGATAACGTTATGCCCGCAGGCCTAGCATATTCGATTCTATAAATTGAAATTTACATCTATAGGATTATAATTTTAAAAATTACATTGCGGTGCTTTGAGGCGATTGATACTTCGACATGCGAATTAACTTTCATATTGAGACTTATTGTTTCCTTAATATAGATACGGCGTATACAAAACAAAAGAATGTGAAAACAACAATAGCAATCGTAAACGTACAACTCAGAATATTTCTTTAGAATCCTCGGCAAAGATTCCCATAATAAATGAAATAATAAAATTGCGGTTCTTAATCTCCACAGGCGTGTCGTAGATTTTAATATTCACTTTTGGCTTCACGAATTGAAAAAGTTGCGGTTTAAACATAAAATTTTATTACACTGAATTCTTAGCGAGGGTTATAATATTATTAAAAAACTAATCAAATACATATAGATAAAAGATTGTAGCGTTTAACTTAAATAGTTAAAAAATTACGATTTTTTCAATTCTTCATGCAAAAATTCATTATTTTTTTCTAAAAATTACACAAAAGCGTTAAATACGGTCAGATTTAATGATGCTGAACAACGTTAGCTGTTTATTAGAATTCTTGCGCTTTCTTAAATTGTCTGTAATATGAGTTCATGCATGGAAATGGGTTGATAATTAATATGCGATATAAAAAAGAAAGTTTCCAGTAAAATGCAATTTTATGAGTGCGAAGCTAGTCCAATATAATTGAGATTTATTCTAAAAAATCTGAAATCGGAATTTATAACATTAATAAAGGAAAATTACTTTAACAGCTATTGGCATCAGGTGAATAGTTGGTAATAGTTGAATGACGACCAATTTTTTTCTATGAAGCTGCTTTGAAAATCCTGTGCAGGATTCAGGATGGTGAAAGTTTGCCTTCAGGATCAAACAAATAATTAAAGGATTTATATATTTTTTTAAAAATTTTGCTAATGTTTATTTTGAACTTAATGATAACGCGGTATTGAGTTCAATTCGAGCTAGCATTATTTGTTATTCCAAATACGGTTATTTAGCAATATTTATTCAAAGGCAATATCATAATCGTGTATTGTTTGTTTAAGTACTCATATGTGCATAAAGAATTGTTGGTTGGCAAGGCGGCCAAAGAACCGCAGAGTGCAACTGTAATTTCCCCGTTAGGGAAATTCGTTAAAGAATGTTCGGTCAATTGTTGGAGTCACATAGTGTAACGATACTATCATTTCACATGATTGTAAAAAAAACTTTTTTTGTATCGACTTGGGTTATATTAATAAAACGACTATTTCCTATAAATTCCAATTTATTGTCATAAAAAAGAACGCATCACACTTTACTTTGTAGTAAAAAATTCAAGAAGAAACTAGTTGGTTGCCACCTAATGAAGTGAGGTAGGAACATCGCAACATCTTATATAACTCTGGGAGTATTTCTGATTGATAAAAATTATAAAAAATACTTTCTATACATCTTTCATTTTTATTCTTATAATCCAGAATTTTTATATGAATTTTATATTATTAGTTATAGCCACTGAATCGAAATTGATATAAATTCAGGGCATGTGGTCATAAGGTTTGATCTTCAACGACAAAGTCGGATTAAACGTTGTATAAAATACTTAAGTATCAAGATAAATAATATTCTTGAATATATTTTTAAATTTAACATTAAGTTCGTTTTCAAAAATACGTTCCTTTATGTTTAATTTAATAGATATAGGAATAATTGATAATTAAATTGTCATTGTTCAATTAACATATAGAGTTTTATAAACACATGACATCAAAATTTGTCCTAAATTGAGCATTATAAAATATGGATTGTGTTGATTTAAACACAAGGATCCATATGTTATTTTTTATGAAATTAATGAAGAAAGATATCACGAAAATTGTAAATATATTGGTCTAGGAAAATTTTGAACACGAGTTCTAATTTGGTTGTTTCATCCAGTTTTATGATATAATTTGAATTTGTATATATTTATGTCTTTAATTGACTTAAGATTTTTGTTTTTCTACTTAATCTCCTACTGCGTTAATATTCATTTAAATCATTCTCCACATAATTTATATTATTAGTTTATCATTATTCTTTTTACTTATAAAAATTTGTGCGAACTGGAATTTATTCGTGAATTTGCATACGTTTAAAATGATTTCAAATCTGTGCATCTGTGCATATTAAATACGAATTAAAAATATATAAATTTTATTCTGCAATAAAAATCTTGTTCTTCCATATTACTAATATAAAAATTATACAAAAAATTAGAAATTTATGAGATATCATTATCGAAAAATATAAACGAAAACTAGTCATCATACTGTTTATTTAAATATTAACAAAATCCTATCATTGTTTTAGCCTAGCTGACTAATTATATTATAAGTGCATTATTTTGATAGTATTTTTATATAAAGTGTAACTAGTATTATTAACTATATATTTTAGTAAAAAATTCTGATTTATTAGCTACTTAAATGTTTTTTTTTGAACATACCTTTTATTACCTTCAGTTAGAAATATATAGGCTAAATTTAAAGGACAAATGTTGAATGTTGTTTTTAATTTAAATCAAATTATATGTGTTTCAAAATTATATATAAAATTACTATTTTTAATATTTTTGCAAATTTATTTATTTAAAATTATTGTTAAAATTGTATGTTTTCTATCGATCTGTTAAAAAGTTGCAATCCCCTGGTATCATTTAGGGTTCACAATTCTTACGTAATCTTTCGACCAATGTTCAACGTTTGTGTCCTTTAATATTTTAATATTTTTATTTCAAATATTTCTTTCATTCGAAGTTTTGACTTCGAACAGAACGTACATTTCAGGATACTTTCGAGTAAAGTGTATACAATGAGTGTTAATTTTCAGTCAATATTAGCATTTTGTAATAAAAACAATTGTTAACCTGGAAAGACACTTAGTATAGTGATGTAGTAATTAATCAAGTAAGTTTAATTATTATTATTATTAATGCGTATTGTTCATTATACTTCTAGTATATTATTAAACTAGTTTTTAAGTTACTATGGATAATATATGTATATACAATTGAAATTCTTTATTATTGTCCTTTCCCTAATAAAATCACAGCGTGACTTCGTGAATTGCGAAAATAAATCAGACTAATGCAACTATAATTGTTATTAACTGCTTTCATTTAGATTAGAAATTTTTAAAATGGTTTTAAAAACGTTTTATTGTTTTTTATGCAAATTATTCGTTGAAAGTGCTCGCTTATTGGCATTTGTCAACAACCGGTTGTTATATATTTATTTAGATTTGTAATTAAAAAGGTGTGAAAGAAAGAACTCATTTAGAAATTCTGTAATTTATGAAGACACATTTGGAACAGAGAAATTAATTAGGAGGACGTTTAGTAATTGTTTTGATATTTTGATGTATGGCTTGTTTGGAAGGCAGTAGTTGTCATATTCTAGTTGTGCCATATTATGATTATATTTAACAATATTTTTTGACTTCATATATTTTGGACATCCAAAGGCCGTTTTCACTTGAGGTCATATTTGAGATCTATGATCTCAAGTGAAAACTTGGTATCATGCTGCTTGATACCGAGCTGGCCGAGATTTAGTTAAAAACTTGATTTTAAAATTCCTTTACAGAATACTCTATAGGTGAATATTTATTTACGTCTTTTCTAAATTTAAAGTTACCACATCTTTAGGTGGATATATTTATGATATTTTTGACACATATCGGTTTTATTGAGTGATGGCATATTGCATCAGGTTATATGACGGAGAGCTTCAGAAATTTTTTCGTATTTCGATATTAACTTATGAATATATCATCTTTTAGTAAGCCTATTTCTGAAATAAATATCGAATTCTCTAATTTGACTATGAAAGTGTAAAATGTTACCTACATCTTTTGGTAAATGTATCTATAGTAAAATTAAGGATTATTTAGGAAAGATTTTAGGAAATTTATAATAAATCCTGCACCAGTAGGTATACTGTAAACATCAAACTCAAGTGTTATTAATAAATATGTAATATTTTTTATACTATCAAATTCGTAATATGGTGGTAGTCTATAGGAATACTAGGCACAACATGATATCAAGCAGTAGGGAAATCCGTGATTTCTTGAAAATTTAGGTCTGATCATGTTTCTAAGTGAAAATAGCATTTTGTGGCATTACTACAAAGCTAGTTATTAAAAAATCACAACAGCTCATTGAGCAATGATAAGAGAAAGTCCATTAATTGCTTGAGGCTTTTAGGGAGAGGTGGGGTTTGACAAAAAATCCCAAAATGTCACGTGTTGGAGGGAAGGGGTTTAGTAAGATATCACGTGTTTACCTGAATTTTTCCATAAAAAAAACTCAAAATTTTTAGGATTTTTTTGTGAATTCGAAAAATTCGTTCGAAAAATGTTGCATATCTAAAAATACACGTGATGTTTGGTGGGGTGGGGGGGATAATTTTAAATATCACGACGTATCACCAAGGCGGAGAGGGGACTCAAAATCCCTAAAATATCAATCATGTGATTAATGGACGCTCCCTAATAATTCTGATTATATCCAGCAATCCAAATGAACTCCTGCAATGTATAATGCCAGTTGCATACCGCATACTAGTATATTTGATTTTGTAACTTTCATTGTAGCTCTGGTATTATATTACGTGTATCTCCAGTATTTCGATCTATATTTGCACAAATAGGATCTGTTCGTTTAATAGATTTCAGTCTCGTAAATAACTCAAGCGTCCAGTAACCGTAAACGGCATTACATTATATTATTCTCCGTCGCAATGACAATCGCAGTCTTGCTTCGGCTAGCACGTACATGAAAGTGGCGAATCCACTATTGTCTGGGAAAACAACAGTCATTTCGCACCAAAGGCAGGTTTACGACTTTTGAAAATCGACAGATGAAAGATTTTTTTTATTTATCATTGTTGTTGCTTCAGATAATCTATCAGAACCGCGAGGTTCTATCAGATTATCCGCTAACACTATTTAAATCTAAATTTCTCCAGTGAAAGGTTATTTGGCTTTTGTTATTTTATTAGATTAGCTAATCATTTATTCCTTCAATCTTCTATTCGGCAGCAATATATTTAATTTTTGCAGATTTGGATTGGAATGGAATCCTATTGGTGCAAGACATTTTATGCTCCTTTGATGTTGTCTTCAACCTGTTTGATATTAAGATCTTTATGAGCAAACAAATTATGCTATTTTTTAAGTCGCTTTATTGGATGAGATGAATAGCGTTTAGTAGTTTATATTTACTTAGACTTTTGGATCACTATTGCAAATTGATTGAATGCTAAATAGACATCTTCTTTAAAATTTACAATTAGTCCAAGTTATGTATGTACTGTGGTATGCTGTAAAACTGCATGAAAGGCTAAAAAGAAAATGCTGTTTTACATTTGAAAAGTTAATTCCACATACCATATAAAATGTGCAGTGAATTTTGATTATCGAAATGAGATCAACGAATGTTATTTGTGAACACACAACATAAGTTCTAATAACTCAAACAGAAAATTTCAAAAACAAAAATGTAGATATTAGACATTTTTGCTGATGATGACATAAAACATGTCGAAGCGTTTGGACCATCAAAGATTATTCTATAAATCTTTGACTTTTTATCTGGTGTATCACCTTAAAAAATTCTATTATGTATTTCTTACTAAATGGTAATTAAGGGGTCGAATATTTTTATTCACCAAGGGGGAGGGAGGTATCCAAAAATCCTTACAAAGCGATCACGTGTTTAATGGACGCCCCTCAGCATAGGAGGTAGCCAAGCTCGAGTTTATACCCATAAGTTGTACCATTACATTCGCGAATAATATTTTGTTCTTCCTGCTTTTACCTTGGCCACCAATGATCTATCATATATATGCCCGACGATGATTACATATTTACAATACGAACGAGTTCTTTTTTAATAGTCTCCATTATTATCCACGCCGAGTTGCACTGTTCGTTCTTTAGTTAGTTAAGCGTTAACGAAAGGCACGGTTGCTCGCCTTATGGATCTGGAACAATTTCTTAAAAGCTCTTACGTGCACGTCTCCCATTAAAAAAATTTATTAATTAAAATCATATTTTTTGCAACAAGTTAATTAAACAGCATATACAGATTTTAATTTTAATGGACTTTATGCTTGTTAGTTGAAAACTTGTAAAATCATGGTAATATATGAAGAATACATTCTTATAAGGTGATACATAGAAAAAGTTAGATTTATAGAATAATCTTTGATGGTCCATAAAATTTTCTGGTGTGTAAAAAAACATCAAATATCCATTTTTTCTTTTTTTGAAACTTTTTGTTTGAGTTACTAGAACCAAGAACTTTATTGTGAGTTCAAAAATAATATATTCGTTGATCTGATTTCGATCATCAAAATTCACTGCACATTTTATATGGTATATAGAATTGACTTTTCAAATGTAAAACAGCATTTACTTTTTACCTTTTCAAGAAGTATCACAACATACCACAGACATATACATAACTTGGATTAGTTGTAAATTTTAAACAACATGTTTATTTAGCACAATAGATATTGTATTGTAAATATGTTCCAAACAAAATAATTTGACATACAAGGATTATGCAAATAAGACTAATAATCTTTAATGATCAGTCACTTTCTCCGGCCACACGGTGTGTTCGCCTTTTTTAAATTGATTGTACACATTACGTTGGACTTTCTATATTTCTCCTCCACCTACTATTATCCAATTTTATATTCCATGGTATGTCTTTATCTGATGTATTTATCAAAGAATTTTGAAATCAGATTTCTCTGTTCTGGAAGATAGAAGCAAATTATAATGGAAGTAACCAATTTAAATCATTTTAAGAAATCCATCTTGAGTGCATAGGATATTGGTCAATGAATTATTTTTTACTTTTTTGAAGCAACTTAATGCTTTTTTTCTTCTTAATTATGATCATATTTCTGATTAGTTGCACTGATGCTCCTAAAGGCTATTTTCACTTGTAATCATATTCAGATCTGTATTTTTAAATAAAAACTGATGTGACTACTGCTTAGAATATTTTTCTAAAATATTTTAGATTCAAAACTCAAGGGTCCTAAAAGTTGTTATGATGATTTGTCTTAACTTCATCGATTCTATAGATGGCAACCCAAACTGTTGCCATATCTCTAACATGAATTTTATTACTTGTTACAATTTCTGTAATAGTGATGAATTTTTGGATGATGCAGCAATGCAGGTTAAGAGCTATTTTTACTTGGAAACATATTGCTAATTATATTTTCAAGGGTAAACCGATGTCACCACTGCTTGACATCAGGCAAATGTAACAAATTTGGAACTTCTGATTCATCACTAAAATCAATAAAAATTACTTCATTTTATTGAGCTTATCTACATCAATCCCGGAATCGAGTTGGAGTTTAGCTCAGCTCACAGACCTGCCTTAAGGCAGTACTACCCATTATTATTATCTATTATTATCAGTTTACATGACATGAACAGATGTCTTTTTGTAACTGCATATGTCTGCATTATAGAAAGGTTGTCCGAAATATAAGAAATATGTATTCCGCCATATTAATATGCAGCATCAAAACGCTTGATCTACTTTTTATACCGAGTGAAAATATTTTGATGAAAAAAATACAAACTTCGTAGTAGTTAACTCACCTCACCAGGCACGCAAAACGGTACGATAATTCAACAGCAAATATTTGCGTTTCCAATTAAATGAAAATTATCAATAATCTTTAGCAAATTGTGGTTTCCGTAAATTGAGAGATACGTGAATATTTGAAATACTAGCACAATCCCATGATGGAATGTCAATTTTTATAATCATAATTCTCGAAACCAGTATTTAACGGTCGCTCGTGGCGAGTTACCGTTGCTATTATAAATTATAATTCTTAAGAAGTTGCGGACAAAAACTTGGTACTGTAAGAACAAGGTGTGACCATCGTTAAAAATAAAAAAATGATAAGGTAGATATGATAAAAAAAAGTCAGATATTAATCAAAGTATTTATAATTTGCAAGACAACTGTATAGAATTAATTGCTTTTAGCAGTTATATTGATGTTTTTTTGCGTTCGAACTATTCTGTAGTGAAGACTATATATATGAATTTTATGGATTTTAAAGAGGCCAATGGTGGGATTAATAAAACTAATATCTAAAATTTTGCAATTACCATACTAAAATTTTTATATATCTACTTTTTTTTTACTGAGCAAGACGAAAAATTTGATATAAAAACATGAAAAATGATATAAATTGAATTGGAAGAATCTTTAAAACTAAAATTAAACTGAGCACACAAAAATTTTTCGTGCTTGTGAACGGAAGGAGCTTGGATTTTTAAAGGCAAAATTATATATTTTAAAATTTGTCTGATCACAGATTTTGATGTTTTCGAGTTCAGTATACACTTCAAACTTCTAGTCTATAAAAAAGCATTAAAAAAAACAAATTATATGGGACAACGACTATTGAAGAATTTCTTCACTTATTACAATTTTTTCAAACAAGCTTAAGAACTTGCTGGACCATATAATTGATAAGTTGTCTTTATTTTAATGTGTGTAAGAAAAAACTTTTTTAGGCTCACTTGAAAAAAAAATCAGGCTAGAATTAAAAATGTTGAAGTTTTGTTATAGTTAACTTTTATGACAACATGTAGTAAATGAATATATTATAATATCTATATACGTTTTTTGCTTAAGATCTAGCATTTATAAACGGTATAATCAATAAAATGTTTTTAATGATTTTGATGAATGAATTCAATAATGTTTTAAATTTTTTATCAGAATCTATGCTAGCTATCAGTAGATAGCTACTGATTACAATTGACAACCACATTAAATATAAACTTATACAATTACAGTTATTAACTTCCGTGGGACAAGTTATAGTAATCGCAAAAAAAATCGAAAATAAAAAATTGTATACGAGAATTGTATATCTTTACGTTTCTGAACATTTTGGCGATAAACCGATTTGAATAATTCAAAAAACATTTGATTCGTATTGATAAGGAGACGTGTTGATTAGTTTTTGGCGAAGGCAGGTCTAGTCGTTCCGAAGATACGGGGCAAAAAGTGCCAAAAACGGTAACTCAGTTTTTAAGACAACAGAGCATCCGATTTTAATAATTTAAAAAACATTTTAATGTATTGACAAGATGAAGAACTGATCAATTTTTTGGCAGATCGAGCGGTTATGGATTGTCAATAAAAAATAATTAAAAAAAAGGCAATTGGCGTTCGAACATGGGATATATGTGCATGAAATTATTAGATATTTTATAGAGATTTTAATAATGTGCACACATTTTGTGTAATTTTTTTTGGGGTTCCGTGCCAAGATTTTTAATTACGGTACGGGAAGTTCCAGCAATTTGCCTTAAGCACCTACATTATTCTATACAATCATATATCCTATATAATCTTTAATTTCGTAGTACTATCTTATTAATCTTCATATAATCCTATTCTTTCTATACTTCTTAACTTATCTTAATTCTTCTTTTTCCTATTTTACTGTCTTCTAATTTCATCTTCTAAACACTTCTCACTTCTTCTACTACACTTCTCATTTTATCTTCTAAACTCTTCTTACTACATACAATTCATTTTAATTCTAATTCTCTAATTTTTATAAACTCTGATTATTTTTACATGCACGTTTTTTATTACAATTCATAATTCTATTATAATTCCAAATTAACTACTTAATATTTTTCAAATTTTTGGCTGAGATTCGAACTCAGAGGTCTGTTGGTTAAATTTACCAAATTTTTCTTCTATTATCAGATGTCCCTTTAAGAGTCCGACCGTGAGATCAGCTCGGCTCCGTTCATTCGTGAACTCTCGCGTGGCCCCCAGAGTCATTGTCAAGGGCGCCCCGCGCTCCCATGGGAGATCGTCGAACAATGAATGGGTCAGTCGGCGATCCGCGAGTTTGATCAATTCGTGAAGCAGGTTGTATACACATAATAGAACGATGGTATTTGGGTTATCATGCGGCCGCACTCGGTGTGTTCTGTCCTGTCCTCGAGCTTGTTTTATTATGTGCAGAAGTGTTTTACATCTTGTTTTGCATCGATGTCACATTTGTTTTCTGTTGAATATTCTAGACGCGTTTAAATATAGGGTACCTACTGGACGAAATCAAGTCGGTAATAGATCGACATTTGTTGGAGTTGTTTGTGGAACGGAAATTTAGGCTTACATGCTTTTGCAGTAGTAGTTGCGAATTTATTTTTGAGAAATATGAAGTTTTTCAAACGGCATGATACTTGGTTTAGTCAGAGAAGAAATATTTGTCTATATTATAGATATTAATATCTTTGAGAATAAAAATTGTTTTTCATATATTTATTACTAATGAGTCCTATAAGCTGTTGTACTGACTTTTCGAAAAAGTGTCATTATTATAGATGACAACCTAACCAGTTGTCCAATCTCTGATAAATATTTTATTGCAATTAATGTCGCGAAAAAGCTATTTTGAAGCCCTTTCCAACTACTACGTATATTACAGAGTAAAAACTGATGTCACTTTAGCTTGACATCAGGCTGTTCGAGGCGAGTGTCAAATCTTCTGGTTGAAATTGCACAACTTTAATCCTCGAGGAAGTTCGGAACAAATAATTTGATGTCAAAATATTTCTTTGTTATTTTTTTAGAATATCAATCACATCTAGTGTTATGTATTTTTTGTGCTGCTGGAGTTCTTATAGCCTATCATTATTATTACCAATGATGCAATTATAAATATGTTGCAGCCAATTTCTTGCCAATAATTAAATAAAGATAATTTTACATAAAATCATGTTTAGATCTATATCTTCTGGTAAAAACTGTTATTACTACTGCTTGTTATCATGCTATCCAGGGCGGGAATTGACTCAGACTACTTTTGGTAGCTTTTACTATTATGCCACATATGAGTTGAACATGAAAATATAAGACAAACTTTTGCGATTTTTATGAAAATTTATTCACAAAAAACTTAAATTAAAAATGTTCAAAATTAACAAAAAACTCGTTTTTATAATTCTCTGTTTCAGAGCTCCAAATGATATCTTATTGAGCTTGACTAAAATTAAAATTGTTTTCAAAACTATTTATCACAAATATATATTATATTACACATACTCAGATTTTCTTTCCAACATATATATGTATATGTACTTAATTATTTTTTTTATCAAATGCACCAAAAAACCATGTAATTAATATTATATTACGTTTTGTAGATAAGTATATACAATCTAAACAAATTAGTTTTGTAGATAAACGTATATACAAAAGAATTTAAAAACAATAAGTCATAATTACAAAAAAATAGTTTTTATGTATCTATTTCTCAGTACAAAATAAATCTTGTGAATATTATCATCACGGCGTGAAAAGGCAATAATTCGTTCTAAATCTTTAGCCTCTTCTTCAATAAGATTTCTACTAGTGTAAAAATTATCATTTAATCATTTATCTGTAGTACACACATCACTAACAACTATTTATGTTTATTACACATGGAAGAATTATCTGACATAGAAATTATCAGAATGATTAATAGATTTCTTGAAAATAATTAATTTAATCGATGTTTTGCACTATAAATAAACCACAAATGTGATGAGGATTACGAATTGCTTCATGCAAATTCAGAAGATGTATTTATTATTATCATTTATTAAAGAACTTTGATAAAGTGGTTATTGTTAATTATTCAA
This sequence comes from Ctenocephalides felis, assembly GCF_003426905.1. Taxonomy (NCBI): domain Eukaryota; kingdom Metazoa; phylum Arthropoda; class Insecta; order Siphonaptera; family Pulicidae; genus Ctenocephalides; species Ctenocephalides felis. The sequence goes on from NW_020537646.1 coordinate 4,628,992, forward strand.
ATGTTCTTAAGAATAATTGATTACACTTTATGAGAAGTATTACTCGAACTAACTGTTATGGCAAAGGGCTTATATGCAAATGTGGGATTCTCTTGATTTATTATTTCATTGTTCATTTATACAATATAATGTTTTTATTTTGATATATGACTATAATTATAAATGTGTAATATACGGTTATTCATACTATTTTTTATAAATTTGTATATCTTATAGAACGCTAATTTTAACAGCAGATATTCAAATTGTAAAGTCAATTATTTTAAATTTAATTTAATATAATCTTACGTTTATGTAAATAATACTTGTAAAGGTAATTGATTAGGTGATTCATTAGGTATTCGCGAATTATCTTATTTTTTCCGTAGTCTGTAATTAGCTTGGGTAAGCCCACTACGTAAAATACATCTGTAATATTTGACGCGGTTGCTATAGCATTCATTTTATATAACATTTAAAATCCCTTATAATCTAACTACCCCTATAAACCGTGTTTAATTAAATTTTGAATTAATTTAAAAATAAACCGAATGCAACTTTTCTTTACCATTCTGAAACTATTGCTGTTCGCAAACGTGTTAAGATCAACACATTTTACGTATTTTAATATATTTTAATTATGTAATCAACAAACAATAATTAAATGAGAATTTTATCCATATAGGAAATGTTTTCCAGATAATTTCAATGCAAAATCTTATCACAATTTTTTGTTGTATCACTTTCCTGACCTCTTTAATGAGTGATTTTATCTGACTTCTACCATAATAAATATGAGACATGTGACATGGGACAATTATTATTATTACATGATCAACTGTCAGAGATCTGACATGGGACATAATTTAAAAATTTGATTTCTTTTGAAAGTTATATGAGTAATACACCTTTCAGTCATCTGCATGACTTCTCCAGCCAAAGACAATTTGATGGAAGAAATGAGAATTTTCTTCTTTATAATTTATTATTTTTATAAACAGGATGAATATTAATAATAAGTTAATAAATAGTCTTTTTTCATATATATATATTTGAAATAAAAAATTGTAGAAAAATATTTTTCTTATCATCATCCCTGGTATTTCAATAACTATTACTCAGCAGTATGAAAGGAAGGAATAGTTTATATTTCAAATACATATATTTATTTCTAAACATTGATATCTGAGATTTCTAATAGAATTCATATCTCGATCGATTTAGGAATTCAAACAAACAAATAATAATCATATCAGTATCTGCAATTTATAAAATAAAAATAATTTATATTTTGGCATTCATTTGTGCAAAAATCTGATACAGTTAAATAAACATCAGATACTGTTCAACTGTGTCTTGCTAATATAATAGATACGTTAAATAAATATGATTTTGTGTTGAAGAGAAAATAAATATGTATTTTCACCATTTTATATATTTCTGTGTCGAGAAAGCAGCAATAGACAATAATAAGATGGAATGATTGAAACTTTTCTACAAATATCTCCGATTCTGTAACACAGATTCTGAAGTTGTATTGATAGAAACAGATTTAAAAATTGGGTCATTTGACCATACAGACGTATATCATCTGTACTCAGGTTATTTGTAAATATTTTAAGATTTTTGAAGAATTGGTACAGAAGTTTTGCCCAAGGAGGACAATGCAACGATCGACTCCTAAATCTTAACTAAACGTAACTTGATCAATTTTTTTTACTATTCAGTGTGGAAAATGAAAATCTCTTGAATTATAATGTTTTCGATAAATTTCAATAGTATACTTTACATGGTCATTAAATATACTTCCAACATCACGTTGCGCACTAAAAAGTGGGCACAAAGAAAACGTACATGTACATCTTTTAGGGCGCGTCCATTAATTACGTGATCGATTTTTCAAGGATTTTTGGATCCCCTCCTACTCCTTGATGTTACGTGGTGATATTCAAAATTACCTCCCCCCAAACATCATGTGGATTCTTAGTTACGAAAAAATTGTATTTATTTTTATTTATTTTTTTGAAAATGTTTGGATTTTTTAAAAATCTTACTGTATCTCATCTTCCATCACGTGATAATTTGTGATTTTTTGTCAAACCTTCCCCTCCCCCTGAAAACCCCACGTAACTAATGTACGCCCCCTTATTAGTAACAAATTGCAATAAAAAATGATATATGAATAATTTATTTTTTATATATTAATACTTTAAAATTTGTCTATTTTCAGTTATGAATATCATCGAATTTCTTGATGCACAAAGAACTAAAAAATGATGATTCTGGAAACAGATTCAAAATTGGAAATTGCTACCCAATTTAGTTAATTGGTACTAGTAGAATACAATTTTTTGCAAGATGATAAGGTAATTAATCTTAGGCATATTTCTATTTTTTCGGATATTCTGAATTTTAGGAGATTGATTTTTTTTTACAAATCCACTCCAATATGTTCGCATATTTTATAGAATTGTGTCTTAGAATTTTTCTAATATAGATGATATATTTGCACATGAGTACATATTATACATATATACATTTTTTAAGTAAAAAAGGATATTACTACTGCTTGATATCAGGTTGTCCATAACATTATCTTAAACGTAGCCAGAGACTTACGACAGTGCTACGATCTCCCTAATTTTATAAAAAAAATATTTTCAGTTCAATAATCTATTTAGATCATGGGGACATAATATATTAATAAATTAAAATATAACTTAACATCGTTAAAAAAAATTAATACATTTTAATATAAAAATGTAAAACATTACACATCCTTGCGAAAAAGTTACCAAATTTATATAAACCTTCATCCATACAGTTTTATATGAAAAAATCGATAAATCCAATATCTCTAAGATATCTCTTTCAGTGTATTTTGGCGAATAGGCACTAATCCGATTATTTATTACCCGCTGCACAGTTTTAGAAGCGCTGTCCATCGCTGATATGGTTTTTATATATAATACAGTGTAAGATGTAGGACTTCCATGCAGAACTTTAGAACGTGTTTTTGAGTCTGAAGTGTCTGACGCGTCGCGATTCGTTTTCGATTATTAATTTTATTTATTACCAATTTATTAATTTAATTTTCCATTATGATCAACAAGTGTTCTGTGATACTAGCTGTACTGTGTTCGATTTTAGGTTCTTCAATTATATCTGCATCAGAATTAGATGGCAAGGTAAGTAGATAATGGATACAGAAGTGCTGATACATTTCTGTTGAAAATTAGAATAAAATTATTATTTTAATACAATAGTGTTAGAAGATGCAATAGTTTTTTTTAGCTACAATCGATTTTATCATATGTAATGAAATTTATAAATAGGAACATGTGATGGTACAGTGCATGGTTCAAATAAGTTATTTTCTTGGATTCAAAGTTTTTCGACCAGTGAAGATGTTTTTGGTTTTGCATGATTCTTGCCAACGAAAGACGATTTGCACTTGAGATTATATTTGAAATCTTTAACCTCAAGATGAAATTTGATATCATACTACTTCATATCGATCTGGCTGAAGTTGGAATCAAACCCGGGACTAGTACGTGATAGCCCATGTTTTTCCCTATTTCGAAACATCGTGCCTTAAAGCCAATTGCTAGAACTCCCCGTACCAAAAACTATTTTTTATTTTATTTTTTTTAATTTTGAAAATTTGTTTTTTGAACAATTTTAGATTTTCTTAAAATTAACCAGCACGACCCCTTATCAATACGAATCTTTGAATTATTTAAATCGGTTAATCGGTGTTTCCGAAATCGTCAACGAAAATTTGTATCCGCACACACACATACATACATACTTACACACGCACACACACATACATCCATTTTTTCTAAGGTATGCTAAAATGTGCAGAAAACTTTGAAACGTAAAGATATATAAAAATTTTTATTTTCGATTTTTTTGTTAATAAAATCTGAAGTTTAGATTTTATTAAAACCGTTCAGATCTGTTTCAATGCAACTGATTACTAATAATAATTAATGCTATGGAATTAATTATTTATTAAAACCTAGTGGCAGACATCAAAATAATCGTTATAAATATATATAACCATAAGTTGAATAATCTGCACAGAATAAACAACAATAAAATTAATGTATTTATTTACTTTGTTTTATAGAGTCATTATATTGGCTGGTTTAGATAATGATATCAAATTTTGTTCTGATTGGGGTTTTCTATTTATTCTGAAAAATCCATATACTAATCCACTAAAATATTTGTGTGTCGTGATAAAATGTATGTTTTATTGTACATTTAATGAATCTTGGCATCACTGATTCTTGTTTCTGATAATTACGAACAAAAGCAAAATTTATCACAGTACATCTCTATAATTACATATTTACATGCGCATAACCGGTGTTAATCTAATCAGGTTAATCTTAATATGGGTTTTTTATAAATTTAATATTGCGTTTTATAATTTGCAATCAGATTTTAATAGGAAGTTAGATATTAATATTTTCATGCATATTTTGTATTGTGGTTTTGAACAGCAATCTGGTCTTAAGAGTCCTATTATGATGATACATGATTGTTTTGGAAGGGTACCCAATGGTTGTTCTATCTCTATATTTGATATAATTTTTTATTAATTTTTTTCTAATAATAATGATATTCCTCTAATTTAATCACGTAATGCCAGAAATGACTATTTTTACTCATTCTTTATTATTCAAATTAAAAATTGATATCACCACAGCTTGACATCAGGTTTGAACCGGAGAATTTGAGATTTGGAAGCCAAGCGTATGAACCCCCATAAAAATAATTAGGATTATATAGTTCATTTATTTTGCTGAGTTTGTTATTATGTGAGCTAATCTTCTGAAAATACATAATTTTCATTGGATGCTCTTCAGGAACTTAAAATCGAAAGTTTAGACTTTGAAGAGCAGATCCTCAAATTTTTGGAAAAGTCAAAAAAATTGATCGACGTAAAAGCTCAATTATTTCTTTCGCGACCTTTCAACATCTTTCTAGGCAAGAACCTAAAGAACTTAAAAAGAACCTAAATTGTGACGTGGATAGTTCCCTTGATAAATAACAAGTATAAATGGATATTTCAGCCGTTTAACTAAAAGCTTATTACATCTTCCTTAAAACATTGTTGTTATCTATTTGGCTATACAACCTTCTGATATATAAATGAAATTTTAAATAAACTACATAATTATGATATTTTTTCTTTTTTTAGCTAGATGTGACCATTTTCTACGAAACTTTGTGCCCAGACAGTGTCAGATTTATATCAAATCAACTTTACCCAAACTTTGAAGCTTTGGCGCCGTTCACGAACTTCAAATTTGTGCCATTCGGAAAAGCAGCGGTAAGTTTATTTTAAAATTTAATTAAATTTTAATAACAAACGTTAGTTTTTAGTTATTTATTGTTTACACAAATTATGCATCTATCTAACTGTAATGTAATATTATAAATTAGCGGCTGAGGTTTAGTATAAGATGCATAAATACCTGCTCGACGACGGTTTCTGTTTTTTGTTGAAAACCAATAACGCTTAATAATTTATGGTTTGCCCAGTTATATAACAGGAAGAGAATTCAAAATACTGGAAATGCAGTTGTAACGGATTTATAATCGTCAGATTTTGTTTTTGAAATGGTTGGAACGGAATTTTGTCATTGTTGCTGTTTTGTTTACATGGTTTTGTCCTGATATGGAAACTTTTAACTCAATTAATAAATGTGTCATTATCATTGAATATAATTTAAATTTCATCATTGGACAATAAATAAGCGATCAAAAAATATATATTGTGATAAAAAAAATGTGGAAAAATTATACTTTAATTTGTAAAAAATAAATTCATGATCTCGATCAATTTCAGTACATCTAATTTCAAACTTTGGATTATTAAGATTAAAGAATTTTCTAACGACGTTGTACTTAATTTTTTTTATAATTGATATTCTCGTGTATTTACAAATCGATTATTTAATTCAAAAAGTCAACGAACTATTTTAATGTTCTAAGCAGTTTTTCAAATTATCGCATATTTAGAGTGCTTAGTAATGTTTTACAAGTTGCAACATTTGCAGAGTGCAGCAGTCTACATATATATTGATATATTGAAAACCTAAAATAATATAGAAGATTTACTACATATAGTAAAAATAAAATATAATACATATTTATATTACTAGTAGTTGTATTAAATTATTTAATTTTCTTATCTACCATATTCATAAATCCATACTATAATTTCGGGCTACATTCATAAAGATAATTTTACAATTGACCTAATTAGACGTCCTAATCAGCATAAGTTTTACACAATATTCACGTTAAACTAAATTAATTTTACAGATTTAATATAAAAAAGTCGTGTTTTATCAAATCGTAGGAATGCGTAATTTGATATATAACATTAGAAATTATTTTTATGGTTCGTTTGCAATTAACTCGTGCGCGATTATTATTGCAGGGTAATCAACCTTGGTTATAATAAGAAACCACAAAATATTGATGAATGATATAGATGATAAAAAAAATAATAAAACAATTGAGTAGATTATGAGATTTATAACATTTATTTTAAATTTTGAATGAGAAGTGATGCTACTACTCAACTAAGACTACAAAGTAGTTGTGATTATTCTTAATATTTTTTATAATTTTAATTATGAGCTATTTAGGGAGATCTTATGCCTCTCTTACAAAGTCTAATAAGTGTAATATTAAAGTTTTAGAAATGATTTAGTATTTCAAAGAATGTAATGAATGAATTCAAGTTTATTAATTTTGCCATGTTACG
>NW_020537646.1:4636763-4654042 GCF_003426905.1 Ctenocephalides felis
ATGTATAAATTTACCTTATAACTTGAAAACTCTGTCTTAACATCCATTTGAATCTGTCTTAACATCCATTAATTCATCTTTGCATTTACTAAGATTTTCGGTGAGGTTACTAATAGTATTTTCCATATCATAAGTTTGCCTTAGAAGGCTATCTTTTTCACTTTTACAATTAGTGATAATATTTTCTTTCTCTGCTACGACATTAGTAAATTCAACACCTATTTCTTCAATCTTTGATGTAAGTTTTTCAATCTCATGTTTAAGCTGTAACATCTCATTTGATTGCAAAGAATTTTTATGTTCCGATTCATTCAAAGAGGTTTGAGTAGAATTTAATCTGTCTTTTATTTCTTTGCTATGCTGAACTTCAGACTCTAAATTTGCTTCTAGTAATTTTATTTGCTCTTTCAAAGAACTGATAGTGTCTGAATTTGAAGAAATTGCAGATTCAAGTTCCTTAATTCTTCCATTACGTAATTCAAGTTTTTTTGAGATTTCATTTAGTGTCTTTTCATAATTATCAATTTCTAAAATTAAGACACTGTTCTTTTTGATTTCTTTTTTGCTTTCTGCAAGTTCATCTTTTATAGACTTAACATTATTAATCTGTTCATTTAACTGCAGTTCTTTTGATTTTACAATTTCTTCTAATTTTTTAATCTCTTTTTCAAAACCTTTACTTTTTTCAATTTCTTCTTGTAGATTTTTCTTTAAATTTAAAATAAGATTTTGTTGTTCTTTATTCGAACCTTCTACTGATCGTCTGTCCTTAGTACTAGATTCAGTTGTAGACTTTGATTTATTGCCATTCTCCTCTTTTGAATCGAGTTCAGATTTAATCTTTGTGATTTCATCTTTCAAAGAATTTATAATTTTATCTGATGCTTTATTTTTCTTTTTTTCTTCTTCAATTTCATCTTGTAATCTATCACACTCTTGTTGTAAAATCTGCATATTCTTTGCATTTGATGATACTTTCCCTGTAGATTCATTTTTCTCCAAAAGTAAAGCTTTATTTTCTGCCTCTAGGGCTGCCAATTGAGAACACTTTTCTGTGACTATTTTTTTATATTTACATGCTAGCGATTTCATTTTTGTATAGCGCTCTTCAAGTGACGATTCAACATCTTTTAATCGGGATGCTTCTTCTGCTCTAGATATTGTAGAAGTTGACATCACATCACTTTGAGCATCTGTTAATGAATTAAAACAATAAATTAGAAACAAAATATTAAATATTATATAAAATAAAATACTCATTTAAACTACCGGCATTATTTAATTTATCCTTCAACTTTCCAACTTCGTTTTGAAGTGACTCTATTAATGAATCTTTTTCAATTATGATATTTTTAATTTGATCAGATTGTTGAATTTGATCTTTTAATTCCTGTTCATTTCTCTGAACTTGAGTATAACTATCGTTTAATTGTGAATCTTTATCATTTAACTTGAATAATAAATTTTTAATTTCATTTTCTAAAGAAATTATTTTCTTTTCTAATTCACCACAATATTCTTGTTGATTAGATATTGTTTCGCCTCTTTGTTTTAAGACTTCATTTATTTCCCTCATTTCATTTAGCAATTCTTTATTTTCAATAGATTTATTACATAGTTGTTGACGTAAATTATTAAGATCAGTTTCCATATCCTCTAAGGCAGAGCATTTATACCTTTAAAAAAAATGTAATTAAATAATAAAGTATGAGAAAATATACTTTTGAGTGAAAAGAGTTTGAAAATTTACCTGGATTCCTTAAGTTCTTTGATTAACTTCTCATTATCTGATTTCAGGGAATTGTATTGTGTTTTCTGTAAATTGTTTTCAACAATCTCCTCTTCAAGAGTTTGTATATTGCTTTCCAAGTTTGATTTATCTTCTAGTAATTTTTTAATTTCTTCAGACATCTGACTATTATCACTTGATAAAATTGATAATTTTTTCAATAAATCATTGTTTGAGTTAATGAGAACCTCTTTCTCCTTTTCATAACTCTCGAGTTTATTTTTCAGAAACTCAATTTGCTCGGCATTAACAGTTTTCAGTTCTTCACTTAGCTTGAGATTTTCATTTCCTAATGTCTCTAAACTTTCAATATATTCAGGTGTAATATTCCGTCGCTCAGATTCAATGCATGATAATTTATCTTGCAGTGCTTTTATTTCTTTTTCATATTCTAGTAATTTATCACAAAGCTGTGAGGATATAGTAGTAATTTTGATTTGCCAATCAGAAATTGTACTGCAATAATCTTTCATGGTCTGTAAAAGTTCATTCTTGTCTGTTTTTAATTGTTTTAAATTGCTTGCAAATTCAGTTAATTTTTGATGGTACATTTTAAGTTTAGATATTAACTTTTCTCTGCCTTTCACCAATTCATTATAATTCTGATTTAATTGTTCATAATTCAATTTTACAGTTTTAATTTCTTCTTCAGATACAGTTACTTGCGCTTTGGCATTGCTAAGATTACTTTCCAAGTTGTTAATAATTTCATCTTTTTCTTGGATTTGTTCATCGTCAAACTGTTTTGACTGTATATTTAACTTATTAATTTGTTCTTCAAGAAGATTTTTGCTACTTAGACTTTCACCTAATTGGAATTTCAAGTCATCAATATTTTTTAAGAGTAAATTATTATCATCTTGTAATTTTGCATTTTTAGCAAGCGCTGCTTGTAAACTCTGTTTCAATTCAGATGCTTCTGTTTCAAAGCATTCCATTTTATTATTATTATCTTTTATAATTGTATTTAGCTCATTTATTTGTAACTTTAGTACATTAACATTCTCTTTTTCTTTATCAGCGATTTGCTGAGCTTTCTTTTCCTTAGAATCAGCTTCATCCTTTTCTGCATTTAATTTACCAATTTGAAAATCCAATTCTATTTTCAAATTTTGTATTAATTTGTTGTTTTCTTCAAATTCCATGCTCATATTTTTTAATTTATCTTTTAAAACTTTATTTTCAGTGTGTTTTTGTTTATCAGACTGTTCTAGTTGAGTGAGTTTAGTATTTAATTCACTATTTTCATAAATGTACTTATTTATTTCATCTACTAGAGCTTTATTTTCTTCTTGTTTTTTCTCTAATAATTTTTCTAGATTTTGCAAATCAATATTGATTTCATGCTTTTTATGGCCTGCATCATTTTGATGAGGATCCTGTGTTTCTTCAAATAATTCTTCATGCAATTTATTTTTACTGGAACCAATATTATCTCTGGATATATTTCTTAAGCTATCCATCGTTTTCTCCGTTTTTAGTTCAACTTCACTAGTTATGGCATTAATTTCTTCACTCAATTTTAATTTTTCTGTTTTGAGAGCCTCATTCTCTTTTATCAAAGAATCCAGCTTAAGTTCTAACTCACTTTGTGATATTTCTAAATCACTTTGTGAATTATCATTATTAAGCCTATTTTCTAATACTTCCAATTCTTGTAAAAGTTTATCATTATCATCGGTTAATCTTGAAATTTGCCTCTTTAGAGATAAATTTTCTGTGTCAAACTGTAACAACTTTTCTTCAATTGAAATATTTTTTTTAGTAAGCGAGTCATTTGTACTTTCTAAAGTCTTCACTGCTTTTTTCAGTTCGTCTATATTTGTTATAGATTTTAATTTATGCTCAGTTAGGGATTCAATCATTTCTTGCATTGTCTTGAGACATTCTTTATCGGACTTTCTTTGTTGTTCAAAATTAATGATGTCATCTTTGAGAGTTTTATTCTCTTCGAGACAAGCTAAAATTTAGAGTATACATGAACTCAATATTATTTATACCTGCGATTAATAAAATTTATTAAATTTAATTGTACATACCGTCCCTGGCTTGTTTGGCCTTCTGAGCAATTACCAACAAATTTTTACATTTTTTTATTAGCTCAGCTTGAGTTAAATTATCAAATGGGCTCTTTTTTGAGGTATTTTCTGATTCCTAGAATTGAAAATAATAATACATAACCATTATCGACTCAAACAGATTATGGTGCTATTTATCTTACATTGCCACAAGATTGTGAATTGTCCATGGTTGAATTTAATATTTATTATTAAATCTAGTAAATGCTATAACAATTTGGCCATATCCTTAAAAAGGAATAAATATTTACAATTTATAACGTAATTTTAGAAAAAGCAAACGTAGGCATTTGGCGTTTGACACAAGGACACAACCCAAAACAAAATTTGACAGTCGTGATATGACAGTAGAGAGTAGAGTTGCCCGAACTAACACGAAGCGCCTGATTAAAAATATTGCGCAAACCAACGACCGGCAAATTTAAATTAATAACTTAGCTAGGTGCATGTGGCATTTTGCCTTGAGGCAAGTTGCACAAACTTGTCTTTGAAATAATTGAACTTAATCAATAATAATTGAGATTTAGCTATTTTGATAAAATTTTCAATTTTTTATTTCAGAAATGAAGTCTTCGGTCTTCATAAAAGCCCAGCTAAAAATTCTGGGCTTCGAGAAATATTTATAATGGAACCATTTTTAAAATGTAATGCTCAATTAATTATTATTATAGTAATGTTATATTATTATCACTACACAAATTTTTATTTTTTCAACCATTATTTACAAAGAATCTAATCCGCACGATTTCCAATTGATTTTTAGTTTAGAATTTTTAACAAAAATGTTGAGATTTTATGCACTTATCTGCAAATTATATAAAACAATTATCTGCAATTATATAAAATCTTGTCCCAAAACTATTCAACGCGAATCCTTATCCAGTTCCATTAAATGCTTTTTATTTTTTTTTAAATCTTTGAGGCCGTTTTTTGACAAAACGCCGATGAATGGTTAAACTTTGGTTCTTATATACATATACTTCTTCCAATATTGGTCTCAAACAATTCAGAATGACTTGAGAGGCCCAGAAAACAAAAACTAACAAGCCGGGATTTTTTGGCAAAAACATATACTTCTTCAGAAAGATAACAATAGAAAATAACATATAAGTTTTATATAATTTAAAATAAATATATAACATATATAACGGAAATTAATTTTATTTTTAATGTGAAGGTATATATTTTCACTGTATATATTTGAATATACTTAATACTTGATTTTTAGAACTTTTATATTTAAAATTAATGGTCAAACCGAAAACGACAATTTTTTATAAGATAAGGGTAAAGTAAAGAAATCTAGAGAAGAGGCTCAATAAATTGCTTGGGGTATAAAAAGTAGTCACTATAATTCGTCTATCAAAAACTTATAAATCCAATTTTATAAAAATTATTGTCTCATTAGCATATTATGCTAATGAAACAATAATTTTCATAAAATTGGATTTGGTAAAATTGGAGTTAAACAATTGTTTAACTCATCATCAAAAAAGATAAGAGCACGTGTAAATTATTATGAATTGTTCATCAATTATAAATGTTCTTTAACGCAAGCTTCTCTTATGAGATTTGAACTGTTTTCTTAATTTCAATTTTTACCATCGCAGCTTCCCAAATATACCTAACATTTTTATATTGCTAAAAGAAACAAAAAATACCAGAGGGTGTTAGTCAGTTTTATATTAAATCTTATTCTTATTCTTATCTTATTCTGTGTTTCATCCATAGACCAGCAATCATATTTTAAGTAAACATAAACCCAGTCTTGGAACCACTAGAGACTAGATTTTTAAAGGTCCTAATTACTACAAATAATTATATCTGGTCCTGCGGAACAAGAGTGTTAGTGCTCAAAACAATTCAAACTCAAAACTAGTTCAGATATAGTTATTAGAGTGCCAGTGCTAAGTGCATTTATTAAACATAAAATCAACCATTGCACACATATAATTTGCAACAGGTCTAACAATTTCTGTCCATCTCTGTCACCGTGTTATATGTGATTTTCTATTGATCTTAGCACCCAAATTCATTCATAATCATAAGTCTCGAGTCATCGTCCGTTCATCTTGGTTGCGCCACGAATCTCACCTACATATTATGCTCATTTTCACTTTTTTTCGTCATTACGCAATTTCACATGACATTATGATGCTCTCTCACTTACGGTCGAAACGATCATTCGGTTTTGAAAACCCACTTAGGCGGTTTGCATCCTTTAATTATCTAGAATTATATTCATAAACAGGTTTCGATGAATTTATAAAACAAGGAAAAGAATCTGAAAATTCCGCAGATGAAAAGATGTTCTCCGAGTGTATGGAAATATCATTAAAATTGAATTGAGGTCACAAGGTCAATTCGATGATCAGCGGTTTTACTTTTTGTGAATGATGATTTGCTGCGATGTATGTTATGATGGTCAAGAATATGTTTGGCAATTTCAATTTAGTAATGACTAATATCTTTTCAAACCTACCTAATAATCAAAATAAATTATAATTCAATATACTAGCATAGGATAACAAGCTCAGTTAATAGTTGGCAGATCATCGAATGATAAAAAAATCAATTTCAAATTCAAAATTGATGCGGTCTATTTTTTGTGATTTTTCAATTTTCAATCTATGAGCTATTACGAGTATTTTTTCTCAACAACGTCGCTTTTTTAAAAAGCAACCCAACGGTCACCTTATGAATTTGTCTTGTTTATTAGACTATTCGCAGGCCTATCAAATATCAAACAGTTTAATAAGCTTGCTTACTATTTATTATTTTCTCCATCCTTTACTTTGCCCAGTAAATCTATACTTTTTGACTTAAGTTCCAAGAGTTAAAATACTATCTTGAACATTAATTTAAAAAATAAACGTTCTAAAGTGTAAATATTAAAATTATGGCGACTTTATACAATGCAAATATGTACCTTCATAATTACTGTTCATTCAATCACCAAGAGTAATTAAATATTAACTAAGAGAACCATCATAATATTTATGACATGAATTTAATTATTATTTTATAGACAAACCTATAAAATAATTAATAAACAAAGACATCGATTTAATGAAATAATACAAATAGTAGTTTAATTATTAGTTAATTGAATTGCAGTTTTAAACATATCATCTATACTTATCAAATTGAATTTCAAACACTTGCATATTCTTGGGTAATCTAAATTATTTCATTGCATTTATTCCCGTGTGATTATTATTTTATTTATATACTGGCATATCATTTTTGCACATTTCTGCAATGGGGAATTTAGAATGGAAATATCTTTAGAGAGCAATAGTCATCAGAAAGTATTTCTGAAACATTAGGAAAAGGATTTTACTTGCTCAAAAAAGTTGCTGTTAGGTGGAGGATAGCAAGTAAACTGACTAATGATAGCATAATTAAATATTTCGTTCAATTAATAATTGAGTTATATGATTTGGATGTTAAACGTCTTTAATTATAATGAATAATCAAGAGATACGTCGAAAAATCAACACAATAGTAGGTATATTGCATTTGTCTCGTTTTGTGTTAATGACAACTTCAGTAGTTGTCGTAGGAGTTGAAATAAAATTCGCCGACATTGGCTTATATGTTTTTCGAATGTTTACATTCATTTTACGATTGATTAATTAGTACTTTTTTTTTATAAAACGTGAAATATGGAATCGCTACTTTTGTTAATCGCGTGTCTCTTCGAAAATGTCACGGTCGCCTCGTCCACAATCAAACATTGTCCAGCGATCATCTCCAGTTGCCAGAATTGCTTCACTCCAATATTTTTTTTATAATTTGTTTGAATAATATCTTCTTCGAATTACAGTCTTGCAAGAAAAGTATTATGATATGAATCCCTCGACTTACCAGACAGGTATTTGCAATCGCTCAAATCTTCAAATTTGTGGTATTGGGTTTCGAAATATCGAAACACCATATAATGTTTAAGGTCGTTGTTTTAAAAAACAATTATTCAAAGGTTATTAATCCGCATGTCAGAAAACGGAGACGTATTATTAACTCATTAATTTTGAGCTTATTAAAAACGTTTTTAGTATCGGATCTCGACGGTTCATTGAATTAGAAATCTGTTTCGAATGCAAAGTTATCAAACATTTTATAATTAGATAATTATATAAATGAGTAGCGGAGGAAATAATAAAACGATACATTAATGCTTAATTAATCTCATAACATTCAAATTAAACCATTTTCGTTATTCCAATCAAAACAGCATTGTGGATTCTATAATCAAATTAACTGATCTCAAAGTAAAAATAAATTGATAAAATTAATAAGGACTTACCGTAGCTCAGCAGTAACGATTTTCCAAGCTTCCAAGTTCGACACTCATCTCGGCCAGACTGATATCAAGCAGTAGTGGTATTTCTTGAAAATATAGATCTCTTCCCCTCTTGCCACCTCAAATTAAAAATACAACATCAGTATTAGACAAATTCTAAGAAGATTTACAAACTATTCTTGCTAAATATCTACTTACAGAATTGCTGTATAACCCGGTCCGGCATGCAATAACCTTTTCAATTGCACACGCATGTATGTAATAAGACACATGTCTAAGAAACATTAATAAATTCTTATTATATCACACTAATGCATGTTTTATGATTGTATAGATCGTAAAACGTCTGCCTAATGCAATAATAATATTATTATCGATTAATGTACGCTTAAAAATTCACCGAACCATTGTTGAGATTTGCCACACCTTTGGCAGGAGTAATGTATCCTATTACGACACTACTCCTTTGGAAATTATATAATAATATTTTATGCAATCTATTAAAATAAGTTAGTTGTTTTATTATCTTTGTAATCAATTTGGTCAGTCGTAAATTGCACGTTGATCTTGTCAAATTTTATTACTTTGAACAATTATTAACATTTTACAGACAGAACAGACGATTGATTTTCATTCTATAATACAATAAGATCAATTTTTTTGTATCAAACCAGAAGTTAAGAAAGGATATAAAAAAGAAACAGCTCAACTTTTATTTTCTCATTTTAATTAATTTTCGATTTGGATATTTTAAAATTAAAGTTTTTTCTGGATCTGCTAACTAATAACATGAGAACTATGTTCTATCCTCTCCTGAGGATAAAATATACATAGTTCCAAAAATACGGCAATAAATTGTTTTCTTTTTTAAGTAGCAGTTTGTTTCTTGTTTAGTTAATAATCCGATTTTTTTTAACATATTCTTATTGATAGATGTGATTGTTAGATGTTCTAGTTAGATGTGATTGCTATACTGTGCGTAATTTAAATGTTTATACACATTTTTGGAAACTATTAGTTTCAGATCAGAATATTAAATCACTTAACACCTATTATTAAATCATCTTAAGCTCTTCTCTTTAAAATATAGCATAAAGAAAAGTTCATAATTCAACTGTATCTCATTCCTCGTTCATTTCAAACCGCATTTTATATGACAATTGCCATTTAAAAGTTCAGTTGATCATTATTATAATAAATAATGATTATTGCCAATTCACGTTTACAACGATTATTCAATAAAAATAGGAATCGGCTGTATTTCAAGTTGTATTCCAAGTATCGCTTTTGATGTTGCTTTGCAGTAGAAATAAATAAAACATAACATTGGATTTAAAATATATTATATTATCTTATGGCACTTTAAAATAAATTGTATGTACAACGAAAACTTACTTATAAAAGTAATAAAAATAAAAATTTAACATTTTTGAATCAAATTGGTTTTCCGGAAATTGGTTTAACTAGATTATCAGTGGTTTGGAGGGGGTGTCTTAGGCTTGGGGTAAATGGGCACCTTCGGCACGGTAACCGTTCTCGTCGGCGACGAAGTTGACGGTGTATTGTTGGCCATCATCTCCTACGAAGGTGTATGATCCACGGACACTGAGGGCTTCGTTTTCGCTACCGGCGTTCTTGAGTTCTCCTTGTTCCTGACGGCTGGTTCCATCGCTGGTGTCAACTGCGAATTTGTATCCGTCAGTTCCAATGTTGTCGAATTCGTAGCGGGTTACTACGGCATCCTTGGGGTGTTGGGGGGCTGAAGCAACGAGGGCCACGAGGGCAGCGAGAACAATGATCTGAAAAAAATCATTAATTCATTATACAAAAATCCTTCTCGAATTTATATCAACACATTGGTAAAAAGATCCTAATTCCATCACATTAAATCTAAAGCACTTTTAAAATAAATTGCACTATCCACTTCTAATAAGCAATCCAAAAAAGTTTCTTATTAACACTTTCCACTGCTAATATTTGAATAATTGTGTTTATTATATATTTCAATAGAGCTCACCATTTTCATTTTGGAAATGTTTGGGTTATTCCGTGAACCTGGGATGAGTTCTAAAGGTAAACTGTGATGAAGATATTGTGAAGATGCGGTTTATATACTGATATTCGACAGTGACGTCCTCGAGTGACTGGTAGTCGTCTTCAGATGCTGGGTCGCTTGATATGATGACATTTTCTCATGCGTTTTGTTAAGCGAATTTCACTTCTATACCGAAGTCGTATATTTTCAATATATAACGTATTAAATAATATTTTTAATTGTTTATTTTATAATATGATATAACACCATATACATCACTAAATTATTTCTAATCACTATTATGTGTAGAGAACTTTAAATAATCTATTTGATGAAAGCCATCGGTTTTTATTTATAAAACTTCAATGTAACTCAATTTTTAAAAAATTAATTGTAATTGAAAAGAAAGAAAAGCAAATAACTGATCTAGTTTTACAAGAGCCATTACAAAAACACATTATTATCATTACGAGAATAATTAACAATAAATTGCAATAAATAAATGCAATATATATCATTTATTCAGATTTTATTATATGTCCACATTTTTTCACTATTAATATTTTTTTAATATTTTTTAATATCAATTTGATCCATATTTTTGGTGACGCTAGGAATGATATAAAATCGACCATTTTAAATTTTTTGCAACGGTGTATACAATAAATGAGATATGAAAATATACAAATAATTGAATTAATTAAGCCCTGAAATTTTTTGATTTTAAAGGAATTATTTTTACTAATCAAGTAATTTGTTTGGCAAATCAAAATTGTAAAATTTAATTTTCATAAGTACTAAAAAATACATCCTTTGTGTAAGTACTTCAACTAATTTACAACAATTTGAACTAATATAATTTTGTATCGAATTAAAATACATTAATTCTAGTTATTGTAAATTAATTGAAACACCCACACGTACAAAAATATTTATCTTGGGTTCATATGAAAATATAAATTTAAAACTTTTATTTGTCAACCAAATTAATTGAGGAGTAAAAAATAAATATTTTGTGTTTTAGAATCAAAAAGTTTGAACACTATTAGAATTCTGAACTCTATACATATTATGAAATGGTGCTAAAAATGTATTTAATTTTTTATTTATAATTATAACTATTTTTCGGGGATATGACGAGTCCTTTTCTTCAGCAATTATCAAACACCAGCAAATATATGGTAAAATTTAAATTAAAAAATAAAATAAAAAGATGTACAATTTGTTTGTTCGTTTTATCAGTTACTGAAGATAAATATTCTATTTATCCCCAAAATGTAAAAATATTTATAAACTAGCTGTAAGTGGAATTCTGTCTTAAGGCAATTAGGGCATCGTGCCTTAAGGCAAATTGCTGGAACTTCCCGTACCAAAAATTATTATTTTTTTAAAAAACGATTAAAATTGAAAAATTGAAAAAAATTTACTTCGAAAAAATAAGATTTTTGAGAAACTATAAATTGGACAAAAAATTACTTTTTTTTGAAAAAAAAATTTTTAAAAAAAAAAATTTTTTTTTAAAAATTTTTTAATTTTTTTTTTTTTAAGAAAAATGTTTTCTTTATTTTGACATATTTTGGAAGATCTGAACTTGTTTTTCAGAGCAATCGTACTGCTTTAACTGCATAGAGATGAAATATAAAGCGCGTAAGCGCGGCGTCGCTGTCTAACGGGTAAACATTGATACGGAACCCATAGGAAAATAAACAAAATTTATACTTATTGTTAAAATCTCTATAAAATATCTGAAAATTTGATGTACATATGTCTAATGATCATTTTTGACCGCCAAATGGCTTTTTTTTTACTTTTTTCGTTATATCTCCGAAACCGCTAGACCTGCCTTTATGAAAATTTGATCAATTCTTTATCTTGTCAATACAAGTAAAATGTTTTTTGAATTATTAAAATCGGACTTTCCGTTCTCTTGAAAACTGAGTTACCGATATTGGCACTTTTTGCCCCGTATCTCCGGAACGGCTAGACCTGCCTTCGCCAAAAACTAATCAGCACGTCTCCTTATCAATACGAATCGAATGTTTTTTGAATTATTCAAATCGGTTGATCCGTGTTCCCGAAATCGTCGACGAAAATTTGTATCCGCACATACATACACACACGCACACACACACACACACACACACACACACACACACACACACACACACACACACACACACATACATCCATTTTTTCTAAGGTATGCCAAAATATTCAGAAACCTTTGAAACGTAAAAATATATAAAAATTTTCATTTTCGATTTTTTTGCGATTACTATAACTTACCCTACGGGAAGTTAATAATCCCAGAAAACATAGACTTTTAGGTTAGAAAAATAGAATCATAACATTTATATATATATATATATATATATATATATATATATTTATATTCATATTTATGCAAACTTGAATGCCCGAGAACTTATTCACCTGACATGTTGCATATCACCATAGTTCTCGTGAGATAGTATTTAAAATTTTGATTACAATTCTTTTGCAACTGCATTAATAATAAATTTATGTGTCTATTCTCGATCAAGAAAATAAAATGTTGTAATCTTATTATGAACTTTTTATTTCGAATTATTTTCCATTGATTTTAACTCTGACATTTGAAGTAATAACTGGTGGCCGATATAGCATTCGATAGATTACAGACTTTTAGTATTTCCTGTAACCAATTTTATAATTAAGTACGTATGTAATCTTTCTATCTGTGCAATGGGAACAATTGCCTTTCTTGTTAAACTTATAAAGAAATTATTAAGAAATAATTGGCTGGTTCGATAATTGTACAATGGGAATGACCGAAGATGTGAACAATGAGTATCGAATTATTTCATATTTCTTTATTTCATTATCGGCAATCGGATATATTTTATGAATTTGTAAATTTTATATTGCTGTAACGATAATCTTTTAAAAATTTGATAATAATTTATCAAATATTACCAACATATAAATTTCTCAGGTAAATAGCAAAAAAGGTAAAATTACCAAACCGATTTTGAAAATTCAAGAACTTTTTGAAAGATATTCCGCTGAGTATCGTAATTTTTTGGTAAAGATAAGCCTTTTACTTCGTAAATAATTGTTAAATCATTTTGACGATTTTAAAGAAAACTTAGCATGCATAGTGATAATGTGCATAGTCTTATCGAGCATCCCAAAAATATCACAGGCCTAGGAAAAGTGGTCAATAGTGGGCATAAAGTAGAAGCTTTCATGTCTACTGATTGTTTAATTTATTTTATTATCCTACGCCACTGTAAAATAAAATGGTTCATCTCAAATCCGCCGCTACTGCCTGTTACTTAATTGTGAGCTTTTGAACATCAAAATTTCTAAGAATAAATTACAGGTGCGTGAATATGTTATTCACATCGTTCTCATATGGATTGGATTTTTGTATAATTTATCGGCGTTGATAAGTTCATTCGAATATTTAAAAATTTATGACTTTTAAAATGTCAGAATACTATTTCACAATATTTAGCCTGATATTGCCCGATGTTAATATTCACGTGAGGTTCTCGAATGTCAACCTTGACTACAAATTACCTTTCAGTTTTTTTGTAGAGCTAATTAAAAAATATTTATAAATCTTCGATAATTTGTATAATATTTATGGAAACGATCCATTAATCAATAAATAGATGTGTCGTTAAACACACGCGGAGAGGAGAGACATAAATTATCTTGTAGTAGACGAGAATTATTTTATTTAGAAGTAAATGTGTAGTAAGAAGCAACAAATGAATTACTAGTAAAATTTGGAAAATCATTTGCACTAGGCAAGTGTAAAATCAAAAATAATGTTAATTTTCAAAACATTCATGAATTTTTATGATTAAAAATCGTGGCGTAGGTCTATAGTATTGTCGAATGTTCATAGATCAGAAACTCCATTAAAATCTTAAGATCTGACCAAAAAAATCTTAAACAAAAACTAATCAGAACGACCAACCAACTGATATTCATTTAAATGTTCAAAAAATCATGATTTTTTAATTATCAGTTATCACGAATCCTTATCGAGCTTCATTGGATGGGTTTAAAATTTTTGAAACCTTAAAATAAGAAAATTGCATTTTTCGGCAAAACAAATTTCTCATTTGGGAATTTATAAAATAACATACTTAAAATATCTTTTGGCGAAATTGACGAAATTTTTTAAATTATGTAAAAATTTTAATTCTATTCCTACCCAATTCTGAACTTATTTCTATTTATAATAATAGAAATAATTTATGCATATTATTTATATCATATATTACACAACTGGAATTTTATTCTTTTCTTTATCCATCGAATTCATGGAAAAATATCTGATAAAATTTATCGTAGACTTCTAATTTGCATGCAATTTCTCAATCTAGTAACGAAACCTATAAAATATTGGGTGTTAAAATTATTTGTGACTTCTGGTTAAGAAACCAATGTTATTGAAAGTGAATGATGATAAATTACGGTATGATTTATTGTAGAAGTAATATACTTAGACTTCAATATACAATTTTAATGAACTTTGGTATTTACTTATAGACATATTAAATATCAAAACGCTTAATGCTAGTAAAAAAGGAAAAAATCATAGAAAATTTTGTTGTAAGAAATGATAATTGGACTAATATTATAAGAGGTATTTATTGTTATATGTTAACAATATTTATTTATGACACCCTTCTCGGTTAACACGTTTCTCTATTTTTTTCTAAAATTAGGAAAATTGACATCACTGCCAGTGGAAAAGAGTTTATTTATCTTTAACCAAATGGTCGTTAGGTCGATCGTTTATAAATATATATATATATATATATATATATATATATTATATATGACTGTTTAAGTCTTTTATTTATAATATTTTAAGTGTTTTTTTCTGTTTTTCAAATAATTTGTCTTTTTAATGCAAAGAAAAGAGTCAAACTATAGGATTCAAAACGTATTGACTATTAAATTGTATGTGTAATTAAATTAAATCTAGGTGGATGCCTCTTTGTTTTGTTATAAAGGCATTGTAAAGCAATTGATTATTCGAATTTTTTTTCTGAATCCAAAATCCTAGCTTCACCCATGTACACATTTAATATATTATCCATTTTCATACTATTTTTCAATTGCCAAGGCTGTAAAAAATGAATGAATAAGAAATCATTTGTTATGTATATTTTTACATAATATTGAATAATAATTTGATCCTGATAAATATATTATCAGTCGAATATTGAATTGTTTGAGTGCAACAATGTTTTTTTAAAAGAACGGAGGGCGCGGCACGAAAAGGTTGGAAACTACTGCCTTAACCTATAAAGCCTTATTCTTCAAAATGCAAGGAGTAAAAATAAATTATCCTTCTTACACGAGACATCTAAAGAATTACAGCATCGACATCAGAACAAACTATCGCACATTTTCCCTGTATTAAATAAACAACATTTATTTAATAAACCGCGGCATTAACAAAGGATGCTAATAATAATATATTATCGATGATCATTAATTGTCATAGCTTAAGATAGAAAGCATGACATACACTATGTTTTGCGATTTACCAATACATTCTTTGAACCCACGTACAAAATGCATTAGACAAGAGATGTACGAGTTTCGTAATCTCCTCTCATTGTGATGCTACGGGTCATATCACAGCGAAAGCAAAATTGTCCAATGAAATTTATTTTTGCATATTTTGACCTCGAATTTTTTTTGCAAAAAGTCTAACCTCGTTTAATAACACAGTAATTATAACCATTTTTATAAAAAGATAATTAATTTATTGTATTTATTGTTTAATTACTTATTTAACATGTTTGTATTTATGTATATACACTTGTTTCTAAAGTTTTCATACCGCGCCCCCCGTTGTTACAAAAAAAAAAATGTTGCGACCCTGTAATTTTTTTTTACAATTTAATTTCAAAAATACTCAACTGATATAATGATATAAATATCACATTATAAATTAATATGAAATGTTATGTAAAAATATACATAAAGTAATTAGCTATCCTTACATTTTTTATATCATTCCATCATTTTGGTTAATTTCCGAAAATTGTATTGTTTTTGTTTTTAATCGACATCTAGTAAATTTGAAGATAAGATTGTTAAATCACATATGATAACTAAATGACAATAGTAGAAATAGTCAGTGTTACTTCAAATACAAAATACATTTGAGTTTTTAACTTCCCGTAGGGTAAGTTATTGTAATGGGCCGAAAATCGGAATTGAAAATTTTTACATTTCTCGACGTTTTGAAGGTTTCTGAACGTTTTGGCATACTTCAGAAAAATGGATGTGTGTGTGTGTGTGTGTGTGTGTGTGTGTGTATGTATGTATGGATACAAATTTTCGTCCACGTTTTCGGGCGTACGGATCAACCGATTTGAATGGTTTAAAAAACATTCGATTCCTATTGATAGGGAAAAGAGCTGATTAGTTTTTGGCGAAGGCAGGTCCAGCCGTTTCGGAGATACGGAGCAAAGAGTGCAGAAAATAGAAATCGAGTTTTTGAGTGAACGAAGCATCCGATTTGAATGATCTAAAAAACATTCAATTAGTAATGATTGGGAGAAGGGTTATTAGTTTTTCGCAAAGGCAGGCCCAGCCATTTCGGAGATACAGAGCTAAATGTACAAAAAATTGCAGTTTTGAGAGAACTAAGCGTCCGATTCAATTGATTCAAAGAACTTTCTGCTTGTCTTAACAAAATAATTGATTTTGGAAAAAAAAAAATTGTTCATTTTTTTTTTTTTTTTTTTTTTTTTTTTTTTTTTTTTTTTTTAGTTTTTTTTTTAGTTTTTTTATATCGAAATATTTTCAGATTCCATTTTTAATTTCTGACTTAGTCTAATATACTTTACCAAATAATTTCAAACTCTGCAATACAGTTATATAATCATTCTTATAAATATTGACAATGTTTACAATATTTAGAATAATCTATTTGAAAACATTCAGTATTCCACGAACATTTCGTTACGGTACGGGAAGTTCCAGCAATTTGCCTTAAGGCACGATGCCATAATTGCCTCAAGATAGAATTCCACTTACAGCTAGTTA
>NW_020537646.1:4655042-4689817 GCF_003426905.1 Ctenocephalides felis
ATATTGATGGTTCACAACATTTTCTCTGTTATCGTCAATGGAAATCATAAAATATTTATTTTTTTTTTGTTCTTTTTTTTAATTTTTCTGTTTGAGTTACTGGAACCAAGAACGAGTGTATTCAAAAATAATATATTCGTTGATCTGATTTTGATAATCAAAATTCGTTACACATCCTCTATGGTATGCAGTGCTGGATTTACAGTAGGGGCAGTCGGGGCTACTGCCCAGGGCGGCAGATTTTCAGGGGCGGCAAAATTTGGATAGTGAGAAAAAAATGCTATACAATGTAATTAACTATTTTTTTTAATAACATTTTTTTTTTATTTGGCCTCGCTTACTCTGAGCATTTAGCCACACTACAACATTTTTATTTATTTGCATTCTAATTTTTATATCAATTTCAATCTATTTATGTACCCTATTCTATATTCTTCTTAATTTTTTCTTCAATTCTTCATTCTTCTTTCAAGCTCCAATACTTCTCTTCTTACTCCTAATTCAATTCAACTATTCGAATTCTGCTATTCCTAATTTTCTCCTATTTAACAAATATGTACAATTTTTATTTGATTTCAAATTAACTACACATATTTTTTATGATAAATTCTAAGTCATTGATCGTGTGTATCGAACACGCTACCAATGAGCTATGCTCGCCGCATTTTTTATTTCAAGAACTATAATTAACAAAACATAATACGATTGCAATGCGAAATTTGGGTCCAAATAACCGATTATTAAAATTTATTATTTTGCTTGTCTCCCTCTCCGAACGTAAATTATCAAATAATAGTTAATAATTTGGCAATTTGGCTAAAATAAAGTGTCGTATATGAGCTGAGAGTTTAAGAAAAATATGTTCTTCAGATCTCGAGCCCTCTTAAGACGACAAATTTGTGCACTTACAAGCTCTTTGACCGCGCCAAAAAAAAAAAATTAATAGTGACTAGTGGCGTTGTTCCTTAAGGCAAATTACTGGAACTTCTCGTACTGAAAATTACATTTTATAAAGAGCTTTAAAATTTTTGGAAAAATGAAAAAAATGAAAATTATGAACTTTTTTCAAAGCAATCGCACTGCGTAGCTGTTTCAGAGAGGAAATATCAAACCTCAATTACAATTTTTCGAAACGGCTGGACATGCCTGTGCCAGAAACTAATCAGTTTTTTTAATCGAAGATTTAAGTTTCTGAGATTGTTACAAACTTCTTAATTATTTTGGTAACCTGTATTAG
Source organism: Ctenocephalides felis (assembly GCF_003426905.1). Lineage (NCBI taxonomy): Eukaryota > Metazoa > Arthropoda > Insecta > Siphonaptera > Pulicidae > Ctenocephalides > Ctenocephalides felis. The sequence continues at coordinate 4,656,280 of NW_020537646.1, forward strand.
GCTAAAATGCCAAAAACGGTGATTCAGTTTTAGAGAAACGGAGCATCCAATATCAGAAAATGAAGAACTGTTTAAATTTGTGGGAAGCAGGTCTATGGGTTTCGGAGATCCAATAAAAAAAAATTGAAAAAGAAACATTTGGCGGTCAAAAGTGATCATTAGACATATGCACATCAAATTATCAGATATTTTATAGATATTTTAATAATAAAGTATGAATTTTGTTTACATTTCTATGGGTTCTGTTAGACTGCGACGCGACGCCTACGTGCATCTATATTTTGTCTCTACGCTGCTGAAGCAGCGCAATTGCTTTAATATAAGTTCAAAATTTCAAAATATAAAAAAAACTCAAAATTTTCAAAAAAAAAAAAAAATTTTTTATTTTTTATTTTTGGTACGGGAACAATATATAAAGACAATTTAAGTAAAATTTCATGGATGGGGCGGCATATTTGTCATTGCCCCAGGGCGCCAAATTTCTAAATCCGGCCCTGATGGTATGGTATTTTCAAATGTAAAACATTTTCTTTTTATTCTTTCTTGCAGTTTCACAGCATACCAAAGATCCATACATAATTTGGACTAGTTGTAAATTTTAAACATGTTTATTTAGCACAATAGATATTGTATTGTAAATATATTCCAAACAAAATAATTTGACATACAAGGATTATGCAAATAAGACTAATAATCTTTAATGATCAGTCACTTTCTCCGGCCACACGGTGTGTTCGCCTTTTTTAAATTGATTGTACACATTACGTTGGACTTTCTATATTTCTCCTCCACCTACTATTATCCAATTTTATATTCTATGGTATGTTTTTATCTGATGCATTTATCAAAGAATTTTAAAATCAGTTCTCTGTTCTAGAAGATAGAAGCAAATTATCGTGGAATTAACCAATTTAAATTGTTTGAAGGAATCCATCTTGAGTAGATAGGATATTGGTCAATGAAATATATTTTAGTTTTTTTGAAGCAACTCAATGCTTTTTTTCTTCTTAATTGTGATCATATTTCTGATTAGTTGCACTGATGCTCCTAAAAGCTATTTTCACTTGTAATCATATTTAGATCTGTATTTATAAATGAAAACTGATGTGACTACTACTTGAAATATTTTTGTATATTATTTCGGAATTAGAACTTAAGGATCCTTAAAGCTGTTATGATGATTTGCCATAGCATCATGGATTTTATAGATGGCAACACAAACAGATGCTATATCTCTAACATAAACTTCCTTACTTATTACAATTTCTGTAATAGTGATACAATTTTTGGATGATGCAGTAATGCAAGTTGAGTGCTATTTTTACTTGGAAACATAATGCTAATTATATTTTTAAGTGAAAACCAATGTCACCACATCATTGACATCAGACTCCTTATCGAATTTGGAATCTCTGATTCATCGCACCTTGGAATTCTTATATTGGTTTAGCATTCAAAACTGATGTAATGTTACTTGGTATCACGACTTATTTTAATTAATATCAATGAAAATTACTTTATTTTAAAGAGCTTATCTACATCAATCCCTGAATAGAGTTAGACTGGGCAGTACTACCCATTATTATTATCTATTATTAATAGATGTATATTTGTAACTGCATATGTCTGCATTATAGAAAGGTTGTCCAAAATATAAGAAATATGTATTCCGTCATATTAATATGCAGCATAAAAACCAAAACGCTTGATCTACTTTTTATACTGAGTGAAAATATTTTGATGGAAAAAAATACAAACTTCGTAGTAGGTGCACCTCACCAGGCACGCAAAACGGTACGATAATTCAACAGCAAATATTTGCGTTTCCAATTAAATGAAAATTATCAATAATCTTTAACAAATTGAGGTTTCCGTAAATTGAGATATACGTGAATATTTGAAATACTAGCACAATCTCATGATGGAATGTCAATTTTTATAATCATAATTCTCGAAACCAGTATTTAACGGTCGCTCGTGACGAGTTACCGTTGCTATTATAAATTATAATTCTTAAGAAGTTGCGGACAAAAACTTGGTACTGTAAGAACAAGGTGTGACTATCGTTAAAAATTGAAAAAAATAATTAGGTAGATAAGATAAAAAAAATGCCAGATATTAATCATAGTATTCGTAATTTGCAAGACAACTGTATAGGATTAATTGCTTTAGTAATTATATTAATGTTTTTTTTTTGCGTTCGAGTTATATTATAGTAAAGACTGTACATATGAATCTTATAGGTTTTAAGGAGTCAATGATGGGATTATTAAACTAAAAACTAAAATTTTACAATTACCACACTAAAATTTTTATATAGGTATCTACTATTTTTTTTACTGGGCTAGATGAAAAATTTGATATAAAAACATACAAAATTATTTAAATTGCATTGAAAGAATCTTTAAATTTCTCGTGGTTATGAATATTTAGAAGCTTGGTTTTCTAAAAGTAGAATTATATATTTTAAAATTGGTTTGATCACAGATTTTGATGTTTTCGAGTTGGATATGCACTCCAAACTTTTTGTATATAAAAAAGAATGAAAAAAAAACAAATTATATGGGACAACGACTATAGAAGAATTTCTTCACTTACTACTATTTTTTTTTTCAAACAAGCTTAAGAACTTGCTGGAACATATATTTGATAAGTTGTTTTCATTTTAGTGTGTTTAAAAAATCTTTTCTAGGCTCATTTAAAAAAAACAGTATAAAATTAAAAATGTTTAAGTTTCATAATACTTGAACTTTAATGCCAACATGTATTAAGTGAATATCTTGTAAAATTAATGTTCTTTTTTTTGTTTATACATTTTAGCATTAATAACATTTTTTTTGACGATTTTGATGAAACTTTGTACATAGATTTTATAGACTGGAATAATATTAAAATATAGAACTACTATAAATGGTTTGAATATAAAAATTGATTTGAAGTTTATAGCCCTGCGCTTAAGCGATTGTAATCAGAATCTATGCCGAACATCTACATACGTTACGTAATTTGTAGGTAGCTACTGATTAGAGTTGACGACCACACCTAAACCAATACATTTTTGGATTTTGGATCAAATGAAATGTGTTAAGCCAATTAATTTAGACAATTACAGTTATTATAGGTGTGTGTATAGTTTGCTATATACAATAAAACAGAAAAAAAATGTTTGAAGGACATCAATTGGACATCGTTTTTTTATTTTTTAGTAAAAGCAAAAATGCTTTTTTGGACATAAACAGTGAACATTTTACCTAAATAGCTGAATCTCAATTTTTATTGATTAAGTTGATTTTATGTTTCGTATACGTATAGGGAACTTGTCTTAAGGCAAAATGCTACTTACAACTAATTTAAAATGCATATAACATTATTGAATTGGTCAATTTAAGCGAAATTTAGTATTGAAACCATAATTTTATAGTGGAAAGTGGGGTGCATAGCATCGTGCCTTAAGGCAAATTGCTGGAACTTTCCTTTTCCAAAATTTAAACAGTTGTTCATCATGTCAATACAAGTAAAATGTTTTTTGAATTATTAAAACTGATTTCTGGCACTTTTTGCCCCGTATCATCGGAACGGCTAGACTTGTCTTCGTCAAAAATTAATCAGCACGTCTCCTTATCAATACAAATCGAATGTTTTCAAAATTATTCAAGTCGGTTGATCGGTGTTCCCGAAATCGCACACGCACACACACACACACACATACACACATACATCCATTTTTTCTAAAATATGCAAAAATGGTCAAAATCCTTAAAAACGTAAAGATATATACAAATTTTCACTTTCGATATTTTGCGATTACTACAACTTACCCTACGGGAAGTTATAGAAATTAAAAACGTTTCGTTTTATAACGTTTGAATCTTTTCGAGCTTAATCTGTTCTTTCGCTTGAATTTACCAAATGTTTCTCGCATTATCAGATGTTCCTTTAAGAGTCCGACCGTGAGATCAGCTCGGCTCCGTTCATTCGTGAACTCTCGCGTGGCCCCCAGAGTCATTGTCAAGGGCGCCCCGCGCTCCCATGGGAGATCGTCGAACAATGAATGGGTCAGTCGGCGATCCGCGAGTTTGATCAATTCGTGAAGCAGGTTGTATACACATAATAGAACGATGGTATTTGGGTTATCATGCGGCCGCACTCGGTGTGTTTTCTGTCCTCGAGCTTGTTTTATTATGTGCAGAAGTGTTTTACATCTTGTTTTGCATCGATGTCACATTTGTTTTCTGTTGAATATTCTAGACGCGTTTGAATATAGGGTACCTACTGGACGAAATCAAGACGGTAATAGATCGACATTTGTTGGAGTTGTTTGTGGGACGGAAATTAAGGTTTTGCATGCTTTTGCAGTAGTAGTTGCGAATTTATTTTTGAGGAATTTGAAGTTTTTCATAAGGCATAATTGACTTACTGATACAAATAATATTTGTTCATCTCTGAGAATAAAGTTGCTTTCCGTATATTTTTAACAGCAATCATAACGTAAGGGGGTGTCCATTAATCACGTGATCGTTATTTAAGAGAGAACCCCCCTTCCCCTTGGTGATTTGTGGTAATATTCAAAATTATCCCCCCTTCCTCACCAAACATCACGTGTATTTTAAGTTACAAGAAAAAGCAGTAACATTTTTGATTATTTTTGATGATTTTCAGTTTTTTTAACTATACTCCTCCCTCCCCCACGTGATATTTTGTGATTTTTTGTCTAACTCCCCCTCCCCCTAAAAACCTCACGTGATTATTGGACTAGGACCTAATAAGTCCTATAAGCTGTTGTACTGATTTTTTAAAGAACGTGTCATTTTTATAGATGACACGTATATCTCTGTTTACCTATCCTATCTCTATGTGATGAACATATAATTGCGATTTTTGCAAATGTAAGGCAGTAATGTCGAGGAAGGGCTATTTTGAAGCCCTTTCCAACTACTACGTATATTACAGAGTAAAAACTGATGTCACTTCAGATTGACATCAGGCTGTCCAAGGCGGGTATCAAATCTTTTGATTCAAATCCCACAGCTTCAATCCGCGAGGAAGTTCTGAAAAAAGAATTTGATGTCAAAATATTTCATTGTTATTTTTTTTAGTATAGCAATCACAAATAGTGTTTTGTGCTGCTGGAATTCCTATAGCCTTATTATTAAAACCAATGATGTAATTATAAAAATTTTGCAGTTATTCTTTTGTCAATAATTAAGTAGAGGTAATATTACTTGAAATCATATTTAGATCTATATCTTCTAGTAAAAACTGTTATCGCTGCTGCTTGATACCATGCTATTCAAGGCGGGAATTGACTCTGGAAACTTTTAGTAGTTCTTACTATTGTGCACAAGTTGAACAAGGAAACATAAGGCAAAATTTGCGATTTTTATGATTTTTATTCACATAAATTTTAATTAAAAATAATACCCTACTTCAAAATTTAAAAAAAAATCTAGTTTTTATAATTCTCTATTTCAGAGACCCAAATGGATATCTCATAATTAGTGAGCTTGTCTGTCATAAATAGCACTAAAATTGAAATAGTTTTAAAACACTCATATATATTTTATAAAAAATATGTAGGTCTTTTTTCCAACGCATGTTTTAAGCATACTTAATTTTTTTTATTTATTTAAATTTTTTATCAAGTGCACCAAAAAAGCATAAAAATAATGTTATATTACATTTAGTAGATAAAGTTAGTCTATACAAAATAATTAAAAAATAATAATAACAAAGAAATAATTCTTCTTTATCTATTTTTTAGTACAAAATAAATCTTGAGAATATTATCATCACGGCGTGAAAAGGCAATAATTCGTTCTAAATCTTTTTTAGCCTCTTCTTCAATAAGATTTCTACTAGTGTAAAAATTATCATTTAATCATTTATCTGTAGTACACACATCACTAACAACTATTTATGTTTATTACACATGGAAGAATTATCTGACATAGAAATTATCAGAATGATTAATAGATTTCTTGAAAATAATTAATTTAATCGATGTTTTGCACTATAAATAAACCACAAATGTGATGAAGAAAACGAATCGCTTTATGCAAATTCAGAAGATGTATTTATTATTATCATTTATTAAAGAACTTTGATAAAGTGGTTATTGTTAATTATTCAAATGTTCTTAAGAATAATTGATTACACTTTATGAGAAGTATTACTCGAACTAACTGTTATGGCAAAGGGCTTATATGCAAATGTGGGATTCTCTTGATTTATTATTTCATTGTTCATTTATACAATATAATGTTTTTATTTTGATATATGACTATAATTATAATTGTGTAATATACGGTTATTCATACTATTTTTTATAAATTTGTATATCTTATAGAAGTAGTCTTTCATTAGCTTGAGCAAGACATTGCGTAAAATACAAGCAAAATATTTGTCGCGGATGCTATAGCATTCATCCTATATAACGTTTAAAATCCGATAATCTAACTACCCATTAAACGGCGTTTGATCAAATTTCACAACTAATTTAAAAATAAAGTAATTTTTTTCAGCATACTGAAACTGTTGCTGTTCGCAAACGTGTTAAGATCAACACATTTTCAGTATATAATCTTTGTGATTTAATATATGATCTTAATTCGTATTTTAATATAATTTAATTATGTAATCAACAAGCAATAAATAAATAACAATTTTATCCTTATAGGAAATGTTTTCCAGATAATTTCAATGCAAAATCTTATCATATTTTTTTGTTGTATCACTTTCCTGACCTCTTTAATGAGTGATTTTATCTGACTTCTACCATAATAAATATGAGACATGTGACATGGACAATTATTATTATTACATGATCAACTGTCAGAGATCTGACATGAGACATAATTTAAAAATTTGATTTCTTTTGAAAGTTATATGAGTAATACACCTTTCAGTCATCTGCATGACTTCTCCAGTCAAAGACAATTTGATGGAAGAAATGTGAATTTTCTTCTTCATAATTTTATAATTTTTATTAACAGGATGAATATCAATAATAAGTTACTGAATAGACTTTTATCATATATATATTTGAAACAAAAAAATGTAGAAAAATATTTTTCTTATCATCATCATCCCTGGTATTTCAATAACTATTAGTCAGCAGTTTGGCAAGAAGGAAAATAGTTTATATTTCAAATACATATATTTATTTCTAAATATTGATATCTGAGATTTCTAATAGAATTCATATCTCGATCGATTTAGGAATTCAAACAATAAATAATCATATCAGTATCTGCAATTTATAAAATAAAAATAATTTATATTTTGGCATTCATTTGTGCAAAAATCTGATACAGTTAAATAAACATCAGATACTGTTCAACTGTGTCTTGCTAATATAATAGATACGTTAAATAAATATAATTTTGTGTTGAAGAGAAAATAAATATGTATTTTTAACATTTTATATATTTCTGTGTCGAGAAAGCAGCAATAGACAATAATAAGATGGAATGATCGAAACTTTTCTACAAATATCTCCGATTCTGTAACACAGATTCTGAAGTTGTATTGATAGAAACAGATTTAAAAATTGGGTCATTTGACCATACAGACGTATATCATCTGTACTCAGGTTATTAGTAAATATTTTAAAATTTTTGAAGAATTTGTACTGAAGTTTTGCCCAAGAAGGACAATGGAACATGCAACTCTTAAATCTTAATTAGTGCAACATGATAGATTTTTTTACTGTTTAGTGTGGAAAATCAGAAATCGCTTGAATTATAAAGTTTTCGATGAATCTCAATACTATACTTCACGTGGTAATTAAATATACTTCCACCATCCGCACTAAAAAGTGGGCACAAAGAAAACGTACATGTATGGTACATCTCTTAGGGGGCGTCCATTATCACGTGATCGATTTTTTAGGGATTTTTAGAAAACGCGCCACCCTTGATACGTGATTATATTAAAAATTATCCCTCCTCCACCACTAAACATCACATGTATTTTTAGTTACAAAAATATGGTATTTTTTTAATTTTTTTTTGAAAATGTTTAGATTTACAAAAAAATTAGGTATCTTACTGTATCTCTTTGCCCCTCCCCCTAAAGGCCCCCTTATGAGTAAAAAACTACAAAAGAAAATGTTATGACTCATTTATGAATAATATGAATAATTTATGTTTTATATATTAATATTTTCAGTCATGAATATCATTTAATATTTATTTTCAGTCATGAATATCATTGATCTCTTGATACACAAAGAACTTAAAAATAATGATTCAGGAAACAGATTCAAAATTGGTAATCACTGTCCAATGTAGTTAATTGGTAAAAGTATAGAACAATTTTCTAGCAAGATGATAAAGTAATTAATCTTCAGCATATTGTTATTTTTTTGATATTATCAGACATAGGAGCTGGGATTTTTTTAGAAGCCTACTCAAATGACTACGTTCTGTTTATATTTTTTGTATAATTTTGTCTTAGAATTATTCTAATATAGATGATATATTTGCACTCGAGTGCATATTATATATACATTTTTAAGTGAAAAAGGATATTACTACTGCTCGATATCAGGTCGAGCATATCATTAGCTTAAACGTAGCTAGAGACTTACCACAGTGCTACGATCTCCTTAAACTTCTAAACAAAATACTTGTAGTGTAATAAATACAGTTTTGCTGTTTCGATTATTGGGAGATAAAATATTAATAAATTAAAATATAACGTAACAAAGTTAAACAAATTAATATATTTTAATATAAAATTAAAACATTACACGGCCAAAAAGTTCTCAGAATTATCAAATCTTCATCCATACAATTTTATATAAAAAATCGATAAATACAATAGCTCTAAGATATTACTTTCAGTGTATTTTTACAAATCTCATTATTTATTACCCGCTGCACAGTTTTAGAAGCGCTGTCCATCGCTGATATGGTTTTTATATATAATACAGTGTAAGATGTAGGACTTCCATGCAGAACTTTAGAACGTGTTTTTGAGTCTGAAGTGTCTGACGCGTCGCGATTCATTTTCGATTATTAATTTTATTTATTACCAATTTATTAATTTAATTTTCCAACATGATCAACAAGTGTTCTGTGATACTAGCTGTACTGTGTTCGATTTTAGGTTCTTCAAATGTATTTGCATCAGAATTAGATGGCAAGGTAAGTAGATAATGGATACAGAAGTTCTGATACATTTCTGTTGAAAATTAAAATAAAATTATTATTTTAGTACAATGGTTTTTAAAGATGTAATAATTTTTTCTTAGTTCCAATTGATTTTACTATTCTAAATAAATTTATAAATAGAAACATGGTATGGTACAGTGCATGGTTCAAATAAGTTATATTGTTATCGAATGTTTTACCAAAGTACAAAATCATTTACTTGGATTTTGAGTTTTTCGACCAATGACTATGTTTTTGGTTTACATGATTTTTGCTCACAAAATGCGATTTTCACTTGAGATTATATTTCAAAATCTTCAACCTCAAGTGAAATTTGATATCATACTGCTTCATATCGAGCTGGCTGAGGTTGGAATCGAACGGGGGGACTAGTTTGTGCTAGCCCATGTTTTTACCTATTATACAACGACGTGCTCGTTTATTATAAAAAATAGTGGTGTATGGCATCATGCCTTAAGGCAAATTGCTGGAACTTCCCGTACCAAAAATTATTTTTTTTAAAAAAGATTAATTTTTTTAAACTTAAAAAAAAATATATTTTTAAGAAACTTTTGGGAAAAAATTTACCAGCACGACCCCTTATCAATATTTTATGAATTATTCTTGGTTGATCGGTGTTCCCGAAATCGTCGACGAAAATTTGTATCCGCACACTCACACATACATACATACACACGCACACGCACATATATCAATTTTTTCTAAGGTATGCCAAAATGTTCAGAAACCTTAAAAGATATATAAAAATTTTCATTTTCAGATTTTTTTGTAAAATCTGAAGATTAGATTTTATCAAAACCGTTCAGATCTATTTCGATGCAATTGATTACTAATAAAAATTAATGCTATGGAATTAATTATTCATTAAAAACTAATGAAAGACATGAAAATAATCGTTATAAATATATATATATATATATATATATATATATATATATATAACCATAAGTTGAATAATCTGCACAGAACAAACAATAATAAAATTAATGTATTTATTTACTTTATTTTATAGAGTCATCATGTTAGATAATGATATCAAATTTTGTTCTGATTGGGGTTTTCTATTTATTCTGAAAAAATCCAGATACTAATCCACTAAAATATTTATGTGTCGTGATAAAATGTATGTTTTTATTGTACATTTAATGAATCTTGACATCACTGATTCTTGTTTCTGATAATTACGAACAAAAGCAAAATTTATCACAGTATATCTCTAGAATTACATATTTACATGCGCATAACCGGTGTTAATATTAGTATGTAGTAGTAATCAGGTTAATCTTAATATGGGTTTTTTATAAATTTAATATTGCGTTTTATTAATTGCAATCAGATTTTAATAAGAAGTTAGATATTAATATTTTTATGCATATTTTATATTGTGGTTTTGAACAGCAATCTGGTCTTAAGAGTCTTATGGGCCATTATGATGATACATGATTGTTTTGGAAGGGTACCCAATGGTTGTTCTACTCTATATTTGATATAATTTATATTAGAATTTTTCTAATTTAATAATATATATTTCTAATTTAATTCTGTTGGCTGTAAAGGACTTTTTTTATTAATTCTCTATTATTCATAGTGAAAATGATATCACCACTACTTGACATCAGATTTGAACTTGAGAATTTGAGATTAGGAAACCAAGCGTAATGTATGTATGTGTGTGAGTGTCGAACCCCTACAAAAATAATTTATATTTTATTAAATTTGTTATTATGTGAGCTAATTTTCTAAAAATAATCAATTGATGCTCCTTATGCTTTGAAGAGCAGACTCTGAAATTTTTGGAATAGTCAAAAAATTTGATCCATGTGAACGCTCAATAATTTCTTTCACAAACTTCCAACCTCTTTTTAGGCAAGAACCTAAATAACTTAAAAATCTCCTAAATTTTGGATGGTTCAGACGTTTAAATAAAAACTTATTACATCTTGCTTAAAACATTGTTAGTATCCATTTGGCAATTATATATCGGATGGATAAAATTTTGATGTATAAATAAAACACCTTAATTATCATATTATTCTTTTTTTAGCTAGATGTGACCATTTTCTACGAAACTTTGTGCCCAGACAGTGTCAGATTTATATCAAATCAACTTTACCCAAACTTTGAAGCTTTGGCGCCGTTTACGAACTTCAAATTTGTGCCATTCGGAAAAGCAGCGGTAAGTTTATTTAATTTATATTTTAACAGATTTTAGTTATTTATTGTTTATACAAACTATTATGCATCTACCTAACTGTAATATAATATTATAAATTAGTGGCTGAGGTTTAGTATAAGATGCATAAAATACCTGTTCGACGACGGTTTCTGTTTTTGTTGAAAACCAATAACGCTTAATAATTTATGGTTTGCCCAGTTATATAACAGGAAGAGAATTCAAAATACTGGAAATGCAGTTGTAACGGATTTATAATCTTCGGATTTTGTTTTCGAAATGGTTGGAACGGAATTTTGTCATTGTTGTTGTTAACATGGTTTTGTCCTGATATGGAAACTTTTAACTCAATTAATTAATTATGTGTTTATTATCCCCCATACAATTTGAATTCTATCATTGGATAATAAAGCGTTAAAAAAATATATATTTGTAATGAAAAATAATGTGGAGAAATTATACATTAACTTGTAAAAAAACGATTAGTGATCTTGATTCATTTCAATACAAGTAGGTACATAAATTCAAACTTTGGATTATAAAGATCAAAGAATCTTTTATATATGTAATATTTTGATTTTTTTATCAATGTAATTCTCGTATATTTACAAATCAATTACTTAATTCAAAAAGTCAACGAACTATTTTAATGTTCTAAGCAATTTTTCAAATTATCGCATATTTAGAATGCTTAGTAATGTTTTATAAGCTGCAACATTTGCAGAGTTCAGCAGTATATTGAATCACCTAAAATAATATTAAAGATTTATTACATATAGTAAAAAATAAAATATTATACATATTTATATTACTAGTAGCTATATTTAAATATTTAATTTGCTTATCTACTATATTTATGAATCCATACTATGATTTCGGGCTACATTCATAAAGATAATTTTAAAATTTGACCTAATTAGACGTCCTAATCAGCATAAGTTTTACACAATATTCACGTTAAACTAAATTAAATTTTACAGATTTAATATAAAAAAAGTCGTTTTTTATCAAATCGTAGGAATGCGTAATTTGATATATAACATTAGAAATTATTTTTATGGTTCGTTTGCAATTAACTCGTGCGCGATTATTTTTACAAGGGTAATCAACCTTGATTTATATGAAAACATGAAAAAATACAATAAATACATAACTGATTATGAATGAATGCAATTTTTATTTCAAATTTTCAAAGACAGGAGGATCGTAATTAACCCTTTTCACTCGCAAATTGCGAAATTTATATGAATTTTGCCGCCGGAGCAAGTCGAGTTTTTCTCAGATGTAGATTTTTTGGAAAGATTCTGATGGAGTTATGATTATGCTTAATATTTTTTATATTTTAATATAATGATTTATTATTTATGAAAAATATTATTCATGTTCAAACTACAGAATCTAAGAAGTAGGAGCAATATTAATGTTTTGCCTCTGTAATATAAAACAAATAAAAATAAAAATATATCATTTTCTCTATTATAGAGTTTAACGATGAGAAGTGCAATATTAAATATATATAAATAAATTGAACTACTTGAAGACATATAATGAATGTATCAGAATATAAGAAAATTATTTATAACAATTTTATACAATAATGATAAATAAAAGGAGCAATAATTTAACTTTTTTCTTCTAAATTAATAGAATAATGTAAATGCAACAAATCTTAATAGCATACATTTTAAATTATGTTTTTTTGTAATTCTTTAAAAGTAAAATGAAATGATTAAATAGATTTCTTAAATCAGCGCCTCTTCAAGGGAAAACCACTGCACTAAGTTGGATCTATTTGCTCCGAAAACAAAATCCTTGCATTGAAAATCTTGCGAAAAATTTCTATATGAATTTATCTTAATATTTAAGTTTCCAACATCTGTATCCATTATATTTACTCCCAATATCATATTTTTACGCGTTCGAAGACTAGAAAGTCCATAAAATTGCCAAGAGAGAGTACGACGCCTACAGACGTGTATGCGATCGCGTTTCGCAAATTCGCAAAAATCGCAATAATAATCATACAGGGCTACATCATAAATACTAATTTAATTACATAACATCATATAATTTCTTGATACATTCCTTTCCTAAATAAAAAAATCAATGGAATGACAAATACCGGTACAAGTTACGCGTTTTCATCGATAATCAGTTTATCAGTCGCACCGTTACGGATACACATATTGTAATAATATAAACATTAATAGTGCGGAACTCTCCATAAAATACCGTTGGAAATCTTCCCAAGGCACGAAGAATGTTTATTTGGCATATTGTATGCTGATTTTTGTTAAATATTGATTATTGATGGAAGGATGTCGCATTTGTGACGACAAAGTTTGTCGCTTTCGAGTTGGAAGACCTAGTTAGAAATAATAAACAATATATTGTTTTGCATTTTAAATTGATAAGATCTATGCGAAAAATACTCGTTTGACGTCAATTTGAAATATCGAAAAAGACATGGTTGATTTTATTATTATTTTATAAATTTAAAAGCCATTTGGTTAAACTCTATGATAATTCGCATTGATTAGTTTTGCACGACGATCGGCTGAATTGTTTCTTAGAATTAGTAGAAAAGTGCAAAAATAATTCTCTACGATTTACAAAAAGTCCTGAACCGATTTTAAAAATTTAAAAACTGTACGAAAGATATTAGTTGGGAAAAGCGCTGAACAATTTTTGGTGAAGATTGGCTGGACCGTTCCTTCATTATTAGCTCTTGAAAATAATTGTTCGGCAATTAATGAAGCTTTGTAAAGTTTTATATTATTCACACATATAGAGAATTTATTTATTTCATTCAAAGAATTAAAATCGGCTAGTTGTCCGATCGGATCTTTTTATTCTTTTACCATCAGTTTTCCCCAGATCACCGCTTAAGAACCACAGATGTATCTAAAAATTCCTGTCGAACGCAATCTATTTGTCAAGCAACTTTGTCATGTGTAAAACCAAGTATCGATACACATTAGTTTAGATAAAAATTATTGATTTATGTTCTGTTTTATGAAATTGCAACATCATAGCGAAGGAATGCTATGGTTGTTCTTAGGTCATAACACCCAAGAAAAACATGTGATCTCTCCATAGTTCTGTACCTGTGGTAATCAATCCTAGCATAACTCTCAGTTGTATTCTTGACTATTCTTCTCCAATAAAACAATAAATGAACATCATAAGAAACCAATAAGTCACACTAACGATCGAAATGGCAATATGCACGTTTTTATTGTCGGTCTGGTAATGGCTTCTTAGATTACCAGGATGCTGGACAAGAAAGTGGTATAGATTGATCTTGAAAACACGATTAGTATTTCTATTCGTAATTGGAAATGGATATACTACTACTACTAGGGCACAGGAAAAACATAGGTAATGACTTCTAATTACTACAGCAAAACTAGAGATAATGAGCTTTTTGTAATTAATCGCTATGGCGAACAGAGATTAGCGGATGGTAGTACTGTTATGTCTTTGCAGAATTAGGAATAATAAAATAATATAAAAATTATAATTAGATAATTATTATTACTTGGGTACATCATTTACATAATTATATAAATATACTTTTGCAAAAACAAATAATCTTCATAAAGTAATTGAATTAAATTTTGAGCAGATAGCATTACTGTTACGTCTTTACTTCTCTTTGCATGATTGGAAATTAAATGTAATAAATAAATACCAAATTTATAATTACTTGGTTTTAACGTTTGCATACGTAACAAAATCGTCTTGAGTCTTAGTTTCTTTGGAAAATTAACAACCAGATTTCTATCAGTCAGTTCTGGTGACTTGTGCCTGGTTGCAATCCGTATTATTTCTTTTTGCTGATTGCTGACAAACAATTGTATTGATAGTTTTGAGTTTTGAAATCATCTTATATATAAACAGTTTTTGATAGGTTGATGAATTGAATCTTGGTTCTAAAAGACAACACAGTTTTTTTTTAATTATTTGGCCTTTGACCTTTAGGTCATTTAGCAACATTTACATATTTTAGTATACATTATTCAATACAGTTCAATAATATTGTTATTGCAAAAACACTAAAGAACCTAATTTATGATATATACTTAGATAGCTACATACAATATCTATATATATACACACATACACACATATAAATATACATACATATACACATACA
Source organism: Ctenocephalides felis (assembly GCF_003426905.1). NCBI lineage: Eukaryota > Metazoa > Arthropoda > Insecta > Siphonaptera > Pulicidae > Ctenocephalides > Ctenocephalides felis. Next base: position 4,671,788 of record NW_020537646.1, read on the forward strand.
TATATATATACATATATACATCTATGCATACACACTATATATAGATCAAATCCTGATTTTGAAATTATGTAGAAAATTCAGTATAATATTGCCGTGTTAATGGGGAAAGTTATATTATTCCTATATAGTTCTTGAAGAAGTTCTTCTCTCTGTTTTGAGAGTAGGCAGCATTTCCAAAGGATATGGTATATTGTTTGAAATTCTGGTCCACAGGAACAGAAGGGGTCCTATGTTCGTCCAATTTTGTATAAATGAGACCTACAAAAGGTGTGAGCGCATCTAATTCTATTTATCATGGAAATGTCTTCTCTGGTCATTTTTAGTTTGCTGAACCAGGTACTAAATGTGACTTGGGGTTTGCAGGGTTTAAATAAAGAGCCCTTTGAAGTCGATTCTAGGTCATAATCGACAACACAGTTACTCAAGTTCCTTTCGAGTTGACTTTTCCTTTACTTGTGTATTCATATAATTTACAATTAATGCTTTTCATTCATTTAAATTGTTTTTTTATTTTCTTTCACAGAATATTAATGATGGTGAATCCTTCGAATGCCAACACGGTCCAGAAGAGTGCAGGGGCAACATGCTGCAGTCCTGCGTCCTGCACCTCCTTGGCAAAAACCCGATGATGCACATGCGCTTTGTGGGATGTCAGATGCATCCATCAGCCGACCACTCTGGCAAAACGGTAAATTAGAAAATAATTTAAATAATGTTAATTAATTTGTGAAAACAACGGAAATGGACAGTTGCCCGAAATATATTCATAGAATCATATCATACTATGAAACAATAAATTCATTACTTCTGGTTATGATGAGATAATGCACCAATGTGTAGATGAATCATACAGATTATTATTTTATATTATTTTATAAGTGGTCAATCAGCAAATTGGATATATTTTTTTAAATATCTGTGCCAATAAGTACGGAACATCAGCAAATTTTTGGTAGTACTTGAAATTTCTAAATAGAATGCCAATTCAGTGATTTTGTAAATCGCAGTTTAAAAAGATTTAGCTATCTCAATTTACATATATTTCTCTTCTCGGATAGCTTTACTGTGATAAATGCTCTTTTTTTTCAACTGTTTAGGATACTTTCTATTTTGAATTTCACCGAAATTTATAACATTTTTATATTCCCTGACTTTGTAATCAAAATTCTTACATAGTCAGTATAAGAATGTCGTAGCAAATAAAAACTTTGAATACTTGCTCAACTTGTTTATTTTAAAACGTGAATTTCTTTAATTGTTTGAGATATTTAATTTTTTAATATCACATTAAACATCTTACATCCTCCAATTAACAGATAAAGTTTAACCAAGTATGTAATAAAATAATGTGGCTTTAAAAATACTTGTATTTTTATTGATATTTGTTTTAAATGTGCATCTTGTGCAGTCTGCGTTTCTAAAAATAAATCGGTTTATATAATTATTGCATCAGAATGTGCAATTAGTTTGAAAATCTTGTAATTTAGCATATTTTGCGAGTAACATCATCTAATAAGCCAATTAGAATTTAATTAAATGTTCGTTATGTTAATTGAAATTCTGCTCATGTTTTATGCATCTTAATGAACTTTAAATATATCTTCAGTTTGTTTTATTAAATAACAGATACTAATCTTACAATTGATACGCTAAAGATAAAAAATATGATAGTAAAAATATATAAGCAATTAATACAACGGTATGTGACAGCAGATTTATATTAGTGGATACTGGTCTAATTAAATCCATTTGGGCCATTCTTTAATATTTATTCATAATGGCATCAAGATAATAATTTGAGTTTCTACATCACCAATTAAATAAATATTTTGCTGCAAAATTAATCTTGATTCAATGATGAATAGATATTATGGAACAGCCCACATGGATTTAATTAGATTTTAAGTGGTTTATAAATATTGATATGTGTCATAATATTTGAGAGATCGCGAAACTATCACAGATGGCGCAAGAATTTACTTAATGACATATGTTAATAACAAATATAAATTGGAGTGCGCTCTATCTAAATGTTAATATTAAGAGCTAAAACTATTAGAGATTCATTTTTTATTAATTTGGAAACATTGGAGCCCTTGGGAGCAAAGAAATTCGTAAATGTCCATGTTAAGGATCACCCTAATATTAATGGCTAAATTATGAATGGATGGTAAAAGGCAATCAACACCAGGTGTGTCACGTGTTATTTTTAGAAAAATTGACAAATGGATGAATGTGTACTCCTAATTAGTTGTTTTCTATTAAAATACCTTCATATTTGGTTCTTAATTTTTCTGTTTCTTTTTTTTTCAGTGTACTAGGATGGTCGGAATCGACTGGAATCTGGTCGATCGTTGCATGAAGTCCGACGTCGGAAGATTGTTGCAATTGCGCGCCGAAAGAGAGACGAACGCAATCTGGCCGCAGTTCATTCCCACAATCGTTTTCAACGGGGTGAGTGATACATAATGCGAATTTAATTGATGTAATGAAATATCAATCAATCTTCTTTATAAAATAAAATATTTGCATCAAGGGTTTGTTGTGATGGCGATAATTCGGTTTTAATAAGACTAATTGCAGCACATGGGGCACTGTAGAGGGAATGCTTATGGGCAATAGACTGAGTATCTGCTGAGTGTCTGCATTTTTTCATAATTTTTCAACTTTTCTTAAAATTTGGGAATTTAGCACAAATTTCTTGAAATCGTTTAACTTTATTTCAAAATTATGCCTAAGAGAAATATTTACAATATAATGTACATATAAATTGGCTGTGTATAATAGGTGATATGTGTCTGCACATAATTTTTCTATGAATACTCCTTAAAATAAAAAAATTTTGTTCGTGTAAAATTAGAAATTTCAGGACAAATCTAACTGTATGATAGTTATTAATCAATCATAGAATATTTTAATGATCTTCTGCAACAATATTGTAGAGTGAAATTGATTTTGACCTTTTACTTATTAGAAATGTCGCTATAACTGGAGTTCGATAATGAATATCAAAAGGTACTAAACTTTAAAGAAAATTAATATAATTTTGAACAATTTTCAGTATAAAACGTTATATAATCGTCACTAAATTAATAACTATTTAAAATAAACAAGATTCCGTGGAAAAATGGATTTTCTAAGAGCGGTTTGTCGTACTTGAGGTACCAAAAAATAAAATTACATATTAATGTGTTTTAAATTTCTTAAAAATTGTATATAAAATAAAATTCAAATTGATATGTTTAAAAAAATTTAATAATTATGTAAATCAATTACGTATTATATGGAATGGTGGAATATCTGGTGGAATAATAATGGTTTAGTCATACCTCATAGTATGCATATTGGTGTTTCCAAAATACTTAAAATTTATATAAGTCCATTGGTGCACCAAATTTTTGCTTACTTTACTATATAATATGTAGCAAACTTACTTACATAAATTTTAAGAATTTTGGTATAAAGTTTATACAAATATTTTATTAAATTTAAAGGAGGAGACCTTAAGTAATCATTCTTAGCTAGAAAAATTAATTTAAAATACTATGAAAATGATTCAGATTCACGAGGCATTTAAAACAATAAAAATATGAATCAATTCTAAGACAAAATTCTAAACCCTTTCCAAGACAAAATTCTAAACTCTTTCCAAGACAAAATTCTAAACCCTTTCCAAGACAAAATTCTAAACCCTTTCCAATACAAAATTCTAAACCTTTTTCAAGACAAAATTCTAAACATTATCCAGAACTTTCATGATTGTTTTATTTTAAATTCACTAATTTGTTCGAGCCATTGTCTAGGCTCATTTAACATTTCTTATATGATTTTACTCTGCTTTTGAAAATAATAAAATATATGAGGTCTCAAAAATAAATCTTTAAAACTGTCGCTAAATATTTTAATGTAGGATGATAATGATCAGAATTTTAGTTTTATGTATGATTTTTTTCTTTTATGTATGATTGGTGTTGCTTTAGCAATTAATAAAATATTTGATGCCCTACCAGTCAATTTTGAAAACCATTGCCAAATATTTTAATAAAATATGATAATCATAGGGATATCATATTTGAGTATGATTTCACTCTGCTTTTTGGAATAATAAACTAATTGTATTTTTCAATACCAATCAATTCTGAAAAGCATAGCTAAATATTTGAATAAAGGAGGATGATGATAATTCACTACACCGAGTAAATATTCTGTTTGCTTCTAAGTATCTTCATATTATTTTTTTCAGGTTTTTAATCAAGATTTGCAAGATAGGTCACAAATTGACTTCAGAGGAGCAGCATGCCATTTTTTGCGCTCCTCATATCCTGCGCTTTGTGCAAACACCACCGCAACAAAAACAACCTAAGAAAAACACACTATTTGTAGATGAGACGAAAGAGACTTGTTTTTAGAATAACTTGCCACCAAGCATCATTTTAATTATTATTTATAGTATTAATACTATGTATTTTATATAATAAATACTTTTTTATACTCCAAAGAATGTATTATTTGATGACGGTGATTTTTAAGATTACTTCCAATCGGAAGTTATTCTTATGCAAGTCACGAGTAATGGAGTTGCTGCAGGAAATTCATTCCTAGACCAGTTCGTTAACCATCCGGTGACTAAACCTCGTCGAATAAATTATTTAGAATGCATTTTGTAATAGATACATGATTGAACAAAATGGATGGATTCATAATATACAATGAATATTTCTGTACCAAGCAACAGCATTTTTATTTGAAAATATTGAACCAAAATATGTATTCAAGTGAAAATAGCTCTTTCCTGCTGCATCAAATGAGATAAACAAATCTTTTTTTTAAATAAATTCTTAAAAGTTCAAATATATCAAATTTAGATGTGCTAGCGTAGGGCATATCAAAAGATTCAAAAAAAAAATTGATCCTTAAGGGTTGTTGTGGTATCAGTAAATCTTATTTTTATTTTTATTTAAACAGAATTTTCAAGACCATCTGTTCCGGTTATTTTCCAATCTGTATTAATCCTAAAAATCATTCGTTAACTGTTACATTATTTAACCTACGATGAGAAGCATTTTTTATTACTAAATATGATAATAATTTGCAAATGATGAGTTGTATTATATTGCTACACTGTACTTAAATCTTTGAAAATAATCATCGGTGTATGATTATTTGTAAGACTAACGGCTTTACTTTCCGCCTTTTGCTGCTAGTTATAGATTTACTGAAAATGTATACACGCAATGATAAATCACTTTGAATTGCATCTTTGAAATTATAGTACAAAAGATATAAAAGATATGAAAGATAGTAAAAAATATATTATATATATATATATAATATATATATTATATATATATATATATATATATATATATATATTCATTTATATATCTATGATATAAAAATGAATCGCAAAATGTGTTGGTAACTCAACAAGGCTTGGACCAATTTGGCCAAATGTTTTTTTAAAATGTTCGTTGAAGTTCAAGGATGGTTCTTACTGCGAGAAAAAATCGAATAATTTCCGGAAAAACCGATAAACAGCCCTTTTTATTTTTCACATACAAACGTTAATATTTTCATATTTTTGCCATCGGATACGGAATATTTACTCTAGTCAATGTAGCGTTTTGGGTCTGATTTTTTTACTGTGCTCCAATTCATATAAAATTTTGAAATTAGGTTTATATTACTCTCAAGTTCAAAAGTTAAAATAATTTAGCTCCTTTGCCATTTCCCGGGGGGATGACATCCCTCTCAGTGGAGTAATTTAATTTCATTTTTTCAAATCAACGACGGATATCGATAAAAAAAACTAATTATAAGAAATAAATGTTTTATAATGTTTATCAAAAAAGCAAATACTCATCATTTTATTTAAAGCACTTAAGATCCATATGGGTATAGTGTAAAAAAACATAATAATTTTTAACTAATTGGTAAATATCAGTATAGGTTAATAAAAAAATAATTAAACTTCTGAATTGTAAACATGAGTACAGAACAACGTCTGTCGGGTCATCTAGTATATATATAATTTTTTATATATATTCAGAGAACATAATTTTAATTTGATATTTTGATTTGATTGTTTGAATTATCAATATGTTAATTTTATCTTTTAGGGAAATATTAGAAACTGACACCTATATAGCACCAATTACAATCATTACAATTCATCTTGTAAATTGAATCAACAGTCTTATGTTATTGTTTGGGATTCCAAAATATAAATAGATAACTACATGTATTTTTAAACATTAAGGCTTTAGAGACCAAGTGTATGTATATATGCATTACAATTGTTTCATGAATTCTTATCGATAAGGTTTGTTTAGAAAATATTGCATACCACCTCACCTGATAACTAATAGCGTGAGAGAGTTGGCAAATAAACAAATTACATATATACATACATGTGAATATGTATTATTATGATTAATTTCTCTCCGATAGTTTCTGAATATTCCTCTGAAGAATTTCTGACCATCTCGCACGCAAGGTAAAGTTCTCGCTTGACCCGCCTCTTCCAACCCCCTCAGGTTACACGTATGACTCAGGAATGTACCTTTAGCAAATAACATTCATCGGGTTCTAGAATCCATATAAAATATTGTCTGGTATTTGAACTTCACTTTAATACACGTAAAATCGTTAAATTATTAATTCGCTATCCGTATGCATGGTGAATCAATTATAAACGAAGATTTCGATTATGCAATCGTAAAACCCATGAATGAGTGATTAAAAAAAAGTTGATATGGTGGAATGGAATAATAAGTAATAAGTCTTACTTGATATCCAACACATCAATCATATTTTATACTTTATTTCAAACTATGTTATGATTATAATAACTAGTAATTCTACAAAAAAATTATAAATTCATCATCAATCATCATAAAATGTGATGATAGTGCAATGGTTACTTGTACTAAATCTTTTAATCACTTTATCAATTCAGCACATCAATCATATTTCATAATTTGATTAAACTAACTTTAGACTTCTATCACTAACTAGTTACTCTACATATTTTCTACAAAAATATTAACATCTATAACAAACTTTATTTTTTTTATTCAAATACATGCTACGTGTCCAGGAGGGAAAAATTTACAAGCAGCATGTTTAAAATCCATAAGAGCCATGTTCTGGAAGCTCCTGAAATATAACTGAAAAATAAAAATAAATTAATAAAAAATTAAATATCGAGCAAATTTAAATATTATAAAAATATAGAGAAACAAAATGAAGTTATGGCATTACTGACTTGTGGTTTATGTAAACTGTTATGTTTATATATTATAAAAATACGGTTACAAAAGAATCTAATCTTTGTTTTCAATTTCAACATTTGAGAACTTACCAAATACTTTTTTTATAATTAAATCAGATTTATTATTATTTGAACAGCGATCAGAACTTAAGACTTTTGATAAAAGCTTTTTTGATGATTTGGCTAACTACGTCGGTTTTATAGATGGCAACCCAAACAGTTATCCTATCTCTATATGATGAATTTTATCATAACAATTTTTGTAATTGTTGTAAATTTTTTATTGATGCAGCAATCCCGGGTAAGGTCAATTTTCACTTGAAAACGTATTTCTATCTATATTTCTAAGTGAAACCTGATGTTACTGCTGCTTAGCATCAGGCTGCACGAGACGGATATCGATTATGATAGACCTCTGATTGAAATCCCATAGCTCTAAAACGTGGCCTATTTCTATTTGATATATTATTAATATTAGATAAATTCTCTGATGTTATCTATTTTGTACCTTTAAATTAATATTAACTTTTTTTATTAATATAAATTAAATGGCAATCAAAACAGTTACATTGTATTAGCCATTGGGCTGTAATTTTGATCACCATTTAGAAGGATCAAATAAGGCGTGATAGAAGATACTTCTACTCTCTTAAATGAGATCTCTAGGTTGCAAATATTAAAACATTACAAATGGTTTATAATTATTGTCTTACATCATTGAACAAAATTGTAGGTATAAACTCAGGATTAAACCGGTGCGTGATATTTTCAGCCAGCAATTGCAAAGAGTTACCAATATCAGAATTTTCACATTGTCTAACTTTCCATTCGTTCAGATTCACTTTCTTAAAACACTGTGGATTGAAATATTTCATATCAGACTATCATAAAAATATTCCTTCATATAAATTATTTAATTAAAATTATAATTTTTAATTATTATATCTATTATACTTGCCGCGCTTCCGTCCACCGGCGAAATTCCATTCATCTGGCAAATGATAAATGTGAATTGACGAAACGGTTGGCCTCGAAGTAAATGCAAAACACATGATTGCATCTTATTTCCTGCACATTCGTTTGCTCCATGCTGGCAGATGAACCTTTTTCCATTTTTTATACTCTAATGGACACAAAAACTTGTCAGCAAAAATAAACCATCCACTCATTCATAAAAAATAGCTTAAAGTAATCAAACTACATGATCATATGTTGTAAAGAAATTAAAATTTTCATATAAATTTGATTGATTATGAATTAAATTATTCACTTATTAATGCTCGTATATGTGAAATTTAAATATTATCTGTGAACTTGACTTTTTGTAAAATACAAATAATTATTCCAATTGTTTTTGGGTTAGACCAATAATTCCCATAGTTGCCCACCTCCACATGGTACCCCAGGCGTTCACTACACCCAAAACAAATTGGGGTCAAAAATTAAAAATATTTTTACTTTAAATATTTAATAATAAACTTGAGTACAGTTAGGAAATTATAAATAAATTGGTATCAGATAAATAGAAGGTCCATGACAAAGCCCAAGGGGACCTCGATCCATAATAGTTTGGAAACTTATGGTTCAGACTTTAAAGATTTTTGAACACGTGGACACTACGTGTATAAATATATTAATGTTTAATATGATATATAATATTTTGTAAAATATGACTCAATTAATGCTTTTAAATATGTATTATTACTCACATATGCTTTTCCAAATGGAACATATGTAAAATTCGTATAGGGCGCCAAGCTCGACCAAGCTGGTTGCAACTGTTCCATAAAAAAGTCCACACTGTCTGGACATAGTGACTCGTATAAAATAGTAATATTTAACTGAAATTAATTAAATAAATAATATTAATGATATTAATGGATACTGAATAAAAATATATATTTGATTATTCTTGTTTCCTGAAAAGCCAATCAATAAAATCAATAAAAGACAAAGATTTTTGATTCATGTAGTCTGATTTGGAACTAGTATAGTATTAGTAATAGGTCTGTTGTTTTTTTTATATTTATAAATAATTTTAAATAATTTTATTTACTGAAGAATAGTGAAATTGTGACCCAAAACATTTGGAAAAACCAACACAAAATTTTATATGTCCATTATCTTACCAATCCTGGAGATTTTCTGATCCCTGTGCTATCACAATTCCAAGTAGCAAAAATTACAATAATAATAAATTTGCAAAACAAGCCGAAAGATTTTATATAAAACATCTTAATTACTGAATAATTCTAACAATTCTTTCGACCAACCCAAATGAAATTATTGAAATAACTGAATTTAAATAATATCATTATGCATTGTTCAGTCGTGAAACTAATAATAATAATGTTTATGCTATAATCAATATCATAAAATTAGGAATTGTTTCGTCGAATTTATTTTATAATGGTTATATAAACATATGTTACATTTGTGAAAACAATTTTAATTGTGATAAAATATTTTCCATGTAGTGAGGAGTGTTGATTCGAGTTTCAATTATAATAATTGATATAAGGGAAATTATAAATACACTCATAATTGCCTTATTAAATAAAAATAAATAAAAGTTATATTTATATATATATATATATATATATATATATAAATATATGTCACCAGATAGAATTCTAAATATACTATTGATCAACACAAATAGTACACGATCTTATTTTTAATTTCCTGATGAACTCAAAAAACTTGAAATTTGGCAAATTGACAAATAAAATACTTTCAAGGTTTAACATAAATGAAATTAATTTACCAGTCTTCTTAAACAGTTTTATCAAAAGTTTAACTCTTAAATTCAAACTCGTTTTATAGAAGCTTCCTGTGTTGAATATTAGCGCAATAATCTGGCAAAGTAAATTTTGAAATTAATATAAAAAAAATTAATGTTTACTGATTTGAGAGTATTATCTATGATAAAGGAATTTATTGGAAACTTTATTTCTAATGAGTGCGTATTTAGTCACCATTTTCCAATGAGAATCTGATAAGAAAATGATGTCATTGCAGACTAGATGGCAAAAACCTATATCTAAACTATATTGCTATATTGAAAATGCATTATCTATTTCAAAATGTTAGTTTACAAAACTTTATGAATTCCAGGAGAGAATTTTCAAGATCAAGGAATAACTTTTTCAAGTGTTAAAGTCATCTTGAGCACATATGTGAGCAAAAGTAAAATTTTAAGAAGAAATGAGTACTATGATGTCGAAGAAGTCTTGATAAGTTATTTCATTTGAAGCCTTATTTCTAATGAGTGGGCATTTAGTCACCATTTTCCAATGAGAATCTGATAAGAAAATGATGTCATTACATACTAGATGGTAAAAACCTATATTTGAACTATATTTTGATATTTAAAATGCATTATTTATTTCAAAATATTAATTTACAAAATTTTGTAAATTCAAGGGTCAAGCTATGAAATAACTTATGGCAATGTTATTCCATGCCTTATTCATATTTTGTTACTTATTGCAACATGAAAGTAAAATTTTATTAAGAAATGAGTACTATGAATAGAATTCAAAATTATTTCACAAAAAAACATTGTAAAAAAAGTCTTAATGGTTTATTTCCCTTTCCTGCAGTTTTTGCAAAATTGCAATTTTTTTGTGAAGTAATCCATGTCATCTACATGTTCCACTACCAAACGAAATTGGTACTGCTCTTGCGCTTACGCTACATATACCCATCTCTTTCAGTCCTTCTCTTTTGATCTCGGTTATTTTAAACCTCTTTGGAACGTGTGTCCATGATAATTATTGCAATGGCGGCGAGAAAATTGTTCTGCGGTAGTTTTTCTTTTACAATTATCATGTATTGTTTTTAATTGACGTGTTGTTAAATTCAAAACGTGTTTTATTATTCAATATGGGTCAACGTTCATTTTAGCATTTTATAATAAACCACAGAATTTGTAAGGTGAGGATAGAAAGATAGAAAGTGATCGTGTATAGAGCTTAATCTGATCCTTTTACTTTTACGCCCTTAGAATTAATGGTACCCATGTGTTGTGTGAAAGCTATGGAAATGTTTTATTGTTGTTTGACACGTGATGGTTATTTTTGTTGAATTTTTGCAGAGTTTAACACGAATTTCAAGATGTCTAGTGACGAGGATAAGCCTCCGGCACCACCGGTTCGGCTGACTAGTAACCGAGGGGGCGAAAGAGGTGATTCAATAACTACAGTTGATATGAGACCATTGCCAAAAGGTTTGTTTCGATGTAGCCCCAACGAAAGACTATTTTGGATGTTTTGTCACCCATCTGTCATTCATGAATGAAGTGATTGCTCAAATTGTTATATTTGTTTACTGATGATTTTATGCTTTATAACAGATCTCTTCAAACCTTGCATGAGTTTACATTTAATCTTTAAGTGGGTTTTAAACAAAGTTATAAGATTAGAATTATGTATTTGGACCTGTCATGACTCCGAGTATGTTCCTACAAATATCCTAACAAACACTTTATTTTATTAATTTTTTTTACTAGTGGTAAAATAATACTTAGTTTCTGTACTTAGAATAAAATTATGTTTTTCTTATGAGCATGTACTAGAATTAGTGAAATTTTAAGTTTTTCTAAATAAAAACACATAAAAAAAAGTACTTAACGGCTCTGTGTTTGAAATGGCACGGATTTTGATAATGTTTAGTTCATCTAACACTCATTGCTGCTTTTTATTAATACGTTTTTCCAATAATTGAAATACTTTAAACATTCAAGTAAATGGTAAGAATATATAAATTTTATGTAATCATTATAACTAATAACACTTCTTAAATTTTTGCCTATTACTGATAATTCTTTTTACTTGTTAAGAAATAATTTTAACCTTTTTCCCATGATTCATAGTAATATTTCCATTATTTTCAGAACCTGAAGATGCTACCGAGAAAAAGAAGAAAACGCTCAAAGCAAAAATAAAAAGTGTAAAAGCTCATGCAGATAATAATAAACCGAACATCTCATATCCTACCAATTTTGAGCATACAATCCATGTTGGTTTTGATCCAGTAACTGGGGAATTTACGGTAAAATTTATTCAAACATTTTTAGCTGATGAATGTCGTATTTCATAATATTATAATGCTTTTGTTGGGCATTGGCTGTGCACTATTGGCAATTATTTACTATAAAATATTGCTGCTTTTCAAAATCGAATTTGTCAAATTAAATTGCTCATAGAAATTATCACCATATTGTATTTTTACACTCGCTTTTAACTATAATAATATATTTATATATATGCATTTACACTTACTTTAAATTATTTCTCTTAAATATTGAAACACTTTTGCTAAACATACATCATTAACTAAAATATTACTCAAATGAGTTTCACTACTTATTACTTTTTGTAAGTATCCCACTCATTAAGACTCTTTATATACTAATTTCTAGAAGTACAAATATTCAATATATTTGCATTCCTCATGACTAACATTATAACAAACAATAATGTGATCGAACAAAAAATGAAAGGAAATAATTTTACTTCTACATGTATTCACATATATATTTATATGAAATATTGAAATGTATATATTTAAATTGTTAACGTTTGATATATGTGAACATACATGCAAAAAGTATATGTTTATTTATTTACATATATAAATACATACATTCTTTGTTACAAATTATTTTTATATCAAATATTACGTATAATTCACATACCAAAGAAATAACCACACAGTGATATGCCTGACTTAACATAATGTAGTTTGAATAATATGAAAAATTATCACCAATAATCTAATATATCAAATGCTGCTAAATTCTATTTTTGTTAGCTAATTGTTAATGTTAGTATTTAATCGCTGAAATTGGCTTTTGTTACTGCGTTCATAATGATTTTAATGTATTTTGTTTCAAGCTGCCTTTAAAAGTAAGTACGCTTGATTGTTAAGTGTTTGCTATGAAATAATTACTAACCTTTGCTGACAGCATGATTTTATGTTGTAATATTACATTGAAGATATATATTCCATTAATTTCTACGTGTTGGATAGACTAATTAGGATATATTATTTTTCTAAATATATCATAAAAAGAATATCCATAAGAATCATTTGCTGTATTGTGTTAATTTGTTATTCATTTATTAACTTACTATCCCAATACATTAATTTTATGGAATTGTTTCTTTTTTATCCAATGTCTAATTTTTGTGTATGAATTTTTTTTTCTTCTATCAAGTCTGAGAATTGCTTTTTACAGGGCATGCCGGAGGACTGGGCTAAATTACTTGTATCTAGTACTATAACAAAACAAGAACAAAAGAAAAATCCTCAAGCTGTTTTAGATGTTTTAAAATGGTACGACAATTCACAGCAGAGTCCCACATCCAAATATATGACACATGGCCATACAACCACACATTCTGGTAATAAAATAATAAAATCATTGGTTTTTATTTTATTATTATGGCCATTTGTTGATTTGAAAAATAATTCTTTTTTAGGTTCCTCCCTGAGTCGTGTAAGCTCTAGTTCCCCTAGCAGTACAACACCAACAGATAGTGAAGGTGGTAGTGGTAATTTACTACCATGTAGTCTACCGGTTCAAAGTAGTGTTAATTCTGGACCAGATTCCTATAGGATATCAGAAAATCGTGATTTAGACGAACCTCCAGCTCCACCCGTTGCTAGCCGTCCTGAAAGAACTAAATCTATTGTAAGTAAATGAAACTAAAAATAATATTTATACCATTTGTTTTTTGACTATACTGCATATAATGCTTTTTAGTATACCAAGCCTGTTGAAGAAACCATAACACCCTTCTACCGCTGAAAGCAACATTGGACAATAATAAAAATGCTGCAGTTTCACCTGTTCATAATACGGCAAACAGTAATAATACTCTTACAACCACCGCCCAACAAACTCCCACAAATAAAACACGCGTGCCTCAACAAACACGACCTAAAAAAATGTCAGATGAAGAAATTCTAGAAAGGCTTAGGACTATAGTTAGTGTTGGTGATCCGAATAGAAAATATACAAGAATGGAGAAAATTGGACAAGGGTAAGGTATATATAAAGCAAAATTTGTTTCAGTGACTAATATTATTTTAATATTTAGTGCTTCTGGAACTGTGTATACTGCAATAGAAACCAGTACTGGAATGGAAGTGGCTATAAAACAAATGCATTTAGCCCAACAACCTAAGAAAGAATTAATTATAAATGAAATTCTGGTCATGCGAGAAAATAAACATCCTAATGTTGTGAATTATTTGGATAGTTACCTAGTTTCAGAGGTTTGTATAATATTCTACCAACAATTTCTCTTGTATTAGCAAATTATCACATATATTTGTTTTAGGAATTGTGGGTTGTTATGGAGTATCTTCCAGGAGGGTCTTTGACTGATGTTGTGACTGAAACTTGCATGGACGAAGGACAAATTGCTGCTGTATGTCGAGAGGTTCTCCAAGCATTAGATTTCTTACACTCTAACCAAGTAATACATAGGGATATAAAAAGTGATAACATACTGCTAGGACTGGATGGAAGTGTTAAATTAAGTAAGCTGTTATTTTATTTATAGTAAAATCTAATTCTGGCAAACACAAGCAGACATATGAATTAAGAAATATATTTTATAATGAATTTGTCTGTTTCAGCTGATTTTGGCTTTTGTGCACAAATTTCTCCTGAACAAAATAAAAGGACAACAATGGTTGGAACTCCTTATTGGATGGCACCAGAAGTTGTTACTAGGAAATTATATGGGCCTAAGGTACAAATTATAAAAGCAATATATTAATGATCAGTATTATTTATTATTTAATAATTTTTAGGTTGATTTATGGTCACTAGGAATCATGGCAATTGAAATGATTGAAGGTGAACCTCCATACTTAAATGAAAACCCTTTAAAAGCATTATACCTTATAGCAACTAATGGTAAACCAGAAATTAAGGAAAAGGAAAAACTTAGTCTTGTGTTTAGGGATTTCCTTGATCAATGTTTAGAAGTGGAAGTTGAAAGGAGAGCCACAGCACTTGAATTATTAAAGGTAAGGTTCTTCTTCACAGAAGTAAATGAAAATACAATATTATTCCATGTTTCTTTTACAGCACCCATTTTTGAAGTTGGCTCGGCCGCTAGCAAGTTTAACACCACTTATAATGGCAGCTAAGGAAGCAGCAAAAGGCCATTAGCATTTCTTTTAGATTAGTTCAGTGTTTAAGTTTTAATATCAACTGATTTGGAATCCAACCATTTACATAAACAGTGAGATATAGTGATGAAATATTTTTAAGGACCAATGATTAATAAGTTTCTAAAATGAGAGAAATGTTCTAGTGTTCATGCATATGTGATATATATGTGTGTATTGATGTTTTTATAAATTTGGAAAGGAACAGGTAAGATCTATTTGTTATTCTAAATTGGAAAGATGTCTTGTTACCAATTCTCCACAATTTTTATTATAGTATGTTTTTAACTATGATAGTCAGACAGTAGTAAAGTATATGAATCGAGAAAGAGAATTATATTTTATATAATTTATTTATTATCACCCTAACTTTATTAATGATTTTTTGACAATTATTTGCAAAAGCTTCTGCATATTGTCGACTGTTACTAAAAAAATAGTTCCAATTAATCTACAATTGAATAATATTCTTTTACTTATATTGATATATCAATAGATGAAAGATTCACTATTATTGATCACAGCAATATTTTAAAATTTCAAGCCAATGTATATCATACTCTTGCTAACACATTTTATAATATTTAGCATACTATTAAATCACTTGACAATGTGCAGATTGAAGGTATTCTATCAGATAATTAAAATCTTTGAACAAGATTATATTGACTGTGATAGATTTACCTTTATGTAAATGTACTGAAGAAAAATCAGAAATGTACATATAAACCTAAGAACTTTAAGCTCGAACAAAAATGTGTATATACAACAGAAAAAAGTATTAAAACTTAGTTATTAAACTTATCCAGTTTCAACTGCAAATCAATTTACAAAGAATTTCATTTCTGTAAGAATGTGGGATTTGAACAGGGTCGCAAAAAAGTAAAGGCTCAAAGTATTATTGAATAATTTTAAACAAGTTGCTTTTATTATATTAGTTTTCGATTGTATTAACAATAATGTAAATACGCTTACTGGTTTTAATTTGATTAAGAAGAATGTCACAATTAATATTGAGTATAAGTCAGAAAAAAGACTGGCATAGATTTATATTTCAATTAAACATCAGTAAATATGTTTAGCATTGATTTAATATATAATAGTACACAAAATATGGACAAATACTATGAAACTATATTATTACAAGAAATAAGTTTTTTTTTAATCTGTCCATGTTTATTTATATGCATTCTGACCCCGCATTGTATATTTTTTGGTATGAAATGGTCATATGAGAAATGTATTTTTAAAACTAATTGACTGCTGCGGCTATTGTCAGAATGTGCCTAACCAAAAATAATAAATAATAAAAATATATATTAAAACTTCAAAAATTGAAAACATAATACATAATTATTGATTTTTTTTAACACTTAAATAATAAAGTATTCTGTTAATTGTATGATGTACCATACATAATTTTATTTCTTCATAGATATTTTAATGAGAACTTTTAGAATTCAAAAATTCTGAAAAAATTATAGAAATTTCAATTTTTTCACATAATACCATATAATTATTTTGCATGATATGTTAATAATGAATAGTAATTATTGTAAAATCTAATGTAAAATATTTAAGAAGTTTTGTTTAATATATCGGTTTTATAGTATTTTCTGATAGTATATGGTTTCATAAAAATTAATAAAATATTGTATATTGAAAATTATATTAATATTATTTTCTATTGCTTTTGAGTTAATAATAAATTATTGAAAATATAAATTTCTTTAATTGCAAGTAGTAACTAAATCAAATTAATGAAAGAAATATTTTTTATCATAACAACATGCATTGCGTTAATACATAAAAATTAAATATATGTTTTAATTATTTAACATAATTTATTATGTTTTCTAGGAGTATATTAAGTACATATTGAATAATTTAAATTCATAACAAGTATTAGCTTATCAGATTGGAATTAACACAACTTTTATCTTATAAAAATATATTTAGCACACATTATTATATTATATTGGTTATATAAATTATTAGTTACAAAAATGTCATGTTTATCATGGAAGTTCAATTTAACATTTTTCAATCTAGCTATAAACCTAATCCATAGAAGATGTTAATGAATGAATCAGCATTGAAAAAAAAAATTGCAAGCATTTCCTTAGAAGAGTCCGAATAATAAGTAAGCACAGTCTATTAATATTTTTGTATTGCATAATGTTTCAAAATTATGAATCTTCCATTGGGTTAGGTGTATATTCTTATATATCAATTTATAGTTCATAATTTCAGCTCTTCTGTTCCTTTTCCACAAAGTCCATGGCTGCTGAGTTAATGCAATATCTTTTCCTGGTAGGAGCTGGACCATCTTCAAATACTGACCCAAATGCGCCGAACAATTTGCACAGCGGACTTCGGTGCGTACCATATCTGGCCGTGATATCAGCAATAAGAGGTTGCTACCAACTTTATTCGGTAAGAAGGATAATGGGATATTGGACAGAAAAGGATTTCATCATTCATGAAATATTTACACAGATTATTAGGACATTCACACAGATATAACAAATAATAGATAGATTTTGTTAATAAAAAAAAAAAAA
>NW_020537646.1:4690817-4718225 GCF_003426905.1 Ctenocephalides felis
TGTTAGACAGTTTGTTTACTTCACACTTTTTTATTGTTATGCACTCCGCATCACGTTATTATTATTCAACTAATTTGTGAAAATTAACAACTTAAACAAAATTATTTTGGACAACCAGATATGAAGCAGTAGTAATGTCTGTTTTTATTTGAAAATATGAATTTAATAGAGATTTCAAGTGAAACTTGCCTTTTTGAAACATTGATTTAAAAATATAATCACTGTTATTAATGAAAATATCACAATTAGGGCAATTGTTGAGTTTTCTTTCATAATTGGATTTGTAAATATAACTTGATCATAGCAGCTTATAGAACACTTAATTAGCTATGATTGCTGCTCAATATTTAGCAAAAAAAAAATAATTTTGATTTAAAATTTATCTGTATGTTAAACAAGTACTTTAACACTTTGTGACAAATTGTGACTTCATATACAATATTTTTAATGATTTCTTAAATCGTAATTGAAAAAAAAACAACCTTAAAGCAGTCAATTATAGAAGGCTCCATTAATCACATGAGGATTAAATGGAGAGGGAGGGGGGGAGTGGATAAAAATTCACGATAATCATGTAGAGGAAGGGGGGGAGGGGTTCAGTGAGATATCACGTGTATTGTATTATTTTTTACCTGAATTTAATAATAATCCAAAATTTTTCAAAAATATTTACAAAAATTACGATTTATTCTAGATACTAGAAATACGCCTGATGTTTGGTGTGGGAGAAAGGGTTAATTTGAAGTATCACCAAAGGGCAGGGAGAAGTCCAAAAATCCTTCAAAAGCGATCACGTGATTAATGGACACCCCCTCAGCATAGAAGGTAGCCAAGCTAGAGTTTATACCGTAACTTATACCCACATTTCGTTCTTTTTTCTTTTACCTTGGCCACCAATGATCTATCATATATATGCCCAACGATGATTACATATTTACAATACGAACAAGTTCTTTTTTAATAGTCTCCATTATTATCCACGCCGAGTTGCACTGTTCGTTCTTTAGTTAGTTAAGCGTTAACGAAAGGCACGGTTGCTCGCCTTATGTATCTGGAGCAATTTCTTAAAAGCTCTTACGTGCACGTCTCCCATTAAAGTAAATTAATTAAAATCATAATTTTTGCAACAAGTTAATTAAACTGCATATACAGATTTTAAATTTAATGGACTTTATGCTTGTTAGTTGAAAACTTGTAAAATCATGGTAATAGATTAATAAATTCTTATAAGGTGTCTTATAATTCTTGTAATTTTTATACATCAAATAAGAAGTCATCAGATTCATAGAATAATCTTAGAGGTTCTTGACAGTAGAAATTATTAAATATCTTTTTTTTTTAATTTTTCTATTTGAGTTACTAGAACTTATGTTGTGTGTTCGTTGATCTGATTTTGATCATCAAAATTCACTGCACATCTTATATGGTATGCAGAATTGACTTTTCAAATGTAAAACAGCATTTTCTTTTTACCTTTTCAAGAAGTATCACAACATACCACAGACATATACATAACTTGGACTAGTTGTAAATTTTAAACAACATGTTTATTTAGCACAATAGATATTGTATTGTAAATATGTTCCAAACAAAATAATTTGACATACAAGGATTATGCAAATAAGACTAATAATCTTTAATGATCAGTCACTTTCTCCAGCCACACGGTGTGTTCGCCTTTTTTAAATTGATTGTACACATTACGTTGGACTTTCTATATTTCTCCTCCACCTACTATTATCCAATTTTATATTCCATGGTATGTCTTTATCTGATGCATTTATCAAAGAATTTTGAAATCAGTTGCCTGTTCTTGAAGATAGAAGCAAATTATCGTGGAAGTAACCAATTTAAATTATTATAAGAAAAATATCTTGAGTGGATAGAATATTGGTCAATGAATTATTTTTTACTTTTTTGAAGCAACTTTTTCTTCTTAATTGTGATCAGTTGCACTGATGCTTCGAAAAGCTATTCTTACTTGCAATCATCTATATTTTTAGATTATATAGATCTATATTTTTAAATAAAAACTGATGTGACTACTGCTTAGAATATTTTTTTAAAATATTTTAGAATCAAAACTTCGCGGTTCTGAAAGCTCTCTTGATGATTTGTCTTAACTTCATCGATTCTATAGATAGCAACCGAAACAGTTGCCATATCTCTAATATCAACTTTCTTACTTATTACAATTTCTGTAATAGTGATAACTTTTATGATGATGCAGCTATGCAGGTTAAGTGCTATTTTTGGAAACATATTGCTAATATATTTTAAGTAAAATATTTTTAAGTAAAAAACCGATGTCACCATCACTTGGCATCAGAGTCCTTCGGGACGGGTTTCGAATTTGGAACCTCTGATCCATCACTGCTTGAAATTCTTATATTGCTTCAGCATTCAAAACTGAAATAATGATAACTAGCATCTCCAGTTGTTTTAATTAATATCAATAAAAATTACTTCATTTTATAGAGCTTATCTACATCAATCCCTGAATCGAGTTGGAGTTTAACTCAGCTCACAAACCTGTCTTAGGGCAGCACTACCCATTATTATTATCTATTATTATCAATTTACATGACATGAACAGATGTATATTTGTAATTGCATATGTCTGCAGTATAGAAAGGTTGTCCGAAATATAAGAAATATGTATTCCGCCGTGATATTAATATGCAGCATAAAAACCAAACGCTTGATCTACTTTTTATACCGAGTGAAAATATTTTGACGAAAAAAATACAAACTTCGTAGTAGGTACACCTCACCAGGCACGCAAAACGGTACGAATATTCTACTGCAAATATTTGCGTTTCCAATTAAATGAAAATTATCAATAATCTTTAGCAAATTGCGGTTTCCGTAAATTGAGAGATACGTGAATATTTGAAATACTAGCACAATCCCATGATGGAATGTCAATTTTTATAATCATAATTCTCGAAACCAGTATTTAACGGTCGCTCGTGACGAGTTACCGTTGCTATTATAAATTATAATTCTTAAGAAGTTACGGACAAAAACATGGTACTGTAAGAACAAGGTGTGACTATCGTTAAAATAAAAAAATGATGAGATAGATAAGATAGAAACAATTTCTGATATTAATCAGTGTATTTGCAATTAGCAAGACAACTGTAAAGGATTAATTGCTTTAGCAATTATATTAATGTTTTTGCTAATTATAATCGTACACTGATTTCGACAGAGTTGTAGTATAGTGAAGACCAGTAAAGACTATGAACATATAAATTTTATAAGTTTTTTTAAAGAGGCAATGATGGCATTATTAAACTAAAAACTTAAATTTAGCAGTTACCATACTAAAATTATTATATATCTACTATTTTTTTATTGAGAAAGATGAAAAATTTGATATAAAAACATAAAAAATGATTTAAATTGCATTAGAAGAATTTTTAAATCTCTCGTGCTTGTGAGCATTCAGAACCTTGGTTTTCTAAAAGTAGAATTATATATTTTAAAATTGATCTGATCACAGATTTTGATGTTTTCGAGTTCAGTATACACTTCAAACTTCTAGCCTATAAAAAAGCATTAAAAAAAACAAATTATATGGGACAACGAATATTGAAGAATTTCTTCACTTATTACAATTTTTTCAAACAAGCTTAAGAACTTGCTGGACCATATAATTGATAAGTTGTCTTTATTTTAATGTGTTGAAAAAAAAACTTTTCTGGGCTCATTTGAAAAAAAACAGTATAGAATTAAAAATGTTGAAGTTTTTTTTATAGTGAACATTAATGGCAACATATAGTAAGTGAATATATTATAATATTAATATATTTTTTTGCTTATTAAAATCTAGCATTTATAAACCGTATACTCAAAAAAATGTTTAAATTTTTTTGACGATTTTGGTGAAACTTTGTGCAACGATAGATTTTATAGATTGAAATAACATATTAAAATATAGGACTATGATGAGGGGTTGAATTATAAAAATTCAATAATGTTTTAAATTTTTGATCAGAATCTATGCTAGCTATCAGTAGATAGCTACTGATTACAGTTGACAACCACACTTAAATAAAATGCATTTTTAGATTATGAAATAGATGAAATTAAATATAATCGCAAAAAAATCGAAAATAAAATGTTTTATATATCTTTACGTTTCAAAGGTTTCTGAATATTTTGGCATACCGTAGAAAAAATGAATGTATATGTGTTTGTGCGGATACAAATTTTTGTCGACGATTTCGGAAACACCGACAAACCGATTTGAATAATTCAAAAAACATTCGATTAGTATAATTAAGGAGACGTGCTGATTAGTTTTTGGCGAAGGCAGGTCTAGCCGTTCCGAAGATACGGGGCAAAAAGTGCCAAAAACGGTAACTCAGTTTTTAAGACAACGGAGCGTCCGATTCTAATAATTCAAAAAAACATTATACTTGTATTAACAAAATGAAGAACTGATTAATTTTTTGGCAGGTCGAGCGGTTGAGAACTCTCAATAAAAATAAGTTAAAAAATGTCATTTGGCGGTCAAAAATGTTTATTGGACAAATGTACATCCAATTATCAGATATTTTATAGAGATTTTAATAATGTGTACACATTTTGTGTAAATTTGTTTGGGCTCCGTACTAAGATTTTTAATTACGGTGCGGGAAGTTCGCGCAATTTGTCTTAAGGCGCGATTCCATGCACCTACTAGTTATTAATAGAAAACACTAGGTTTTATAACGTTTGAATCTCTTCGAGATATGGCTTAATCTGTCTTTTCTAATGAATTTACCAAATTTTTCTCCCATTATCGGATGTCCCTTTAAGAGTCCGACCGTGAGATCAGCTCGGCTCCGTTCATTCGTGAACTCTCGCGTGGCCGCCAGAGTCATTGTCAAGGGCGCCCCGCGCTCCCATGGGAGATCGTCGAACAATGAATGGGTCAGTCGGCGATCCGCGAGTTTGATCAATTCGTGAAGCAGGTTGTATACATATAATAGAACGATGGTATTTGGGTTATCATGCGGCCGCACTCGGTGTGTTCTGTCCTCGAGCTTGTTTTATTATGTGCAGAAGTGTTTTACATCTTGTTTTGCATCGATGTCACATTTGTTTTCTGTTGAATATTCTAGACGCGTTTAAATATAGGGTACCCACTGGACGAACATGATAATAGATCGACATTTGTTGGAGTTGTTTGTGGGACGGAAATTTAGACTTACATGCTTTTGCAGTAGTAGTTGCGAATTTATTTTTGAGGAATTTGAAGTTTTTCATAAGGCATAATTGACCTACTAATACAAGTAATATTTGTCTATCTCTGAGAATAAAGTTGTTTTCCGTATATTTTTAACAGCAATCATAACGTAAGGGGGTGTCCATTAATCACGTGATTGTTTCTAAGAGGGAACCCCCCTTCCCCTTGGTGATTTGTGGTAATATTCAAAATTATCCCCTCTTTCTCACCAAACCTCACGTGTATTTTTAGTTACAAGAAAAAGCAGTAACATTTTTGATTATTTTTGAGGATGTTTAGATTTTTTTAACTATACTTCTCCCTCCCCCACGTGATATTTTGTGATCTTTTGTCAAACCCCCCCTCCCCCTAAAAACCTCACGTGATTATTGGACTAGGACCTAATAAGTCCTATAAGCTGTTGTACTGATTTTTTGAAAAACGTGTCATTTTTATAGATGACACCTATATCTCTATTTACCTATCCTATCTCTATGCGATGAACAAATTATTGCAATTTTTGTAAATATAAGACCAAAATGTCCAGGAAAGGCTATTTTGAAGCCCTTTCCAATTACTATGTATATTACGGAGTGAAAACAGATTCCATTTCAGCTTGACATCAAGCTGTCCGAGTCAGGTATCAAATCTTCTGGTTGCAATTCCACTGCTTTAATCCTCGAGAGAGCTCCTAATAAGCAATTTGAAGTCAAAATATTTTTTGTTATTTTTTAGAATATTAATCACATCTAGTGTTTTGTATTTTTTGAGCTGATTAAGTTCTTATACTTATCATTATAAAAACCAACAATGCAATTATAAATATGTTTCAGCCACTATCTTGCCAATATATAATTGGAGTTTATTTTACTTGAAATCATATTCAGATTTATATCTAGTAAGAACTGTTCTTACTACTGCTTGATACCATGCTATCCAAGGCGGGAATTGACTCTGGAAACTTTTAGTAGCTCTTACTATTGTGCACAATCTTTAAGTTGGACAAGGAAATATAAGACAAATTTAGCGATTTTTATGATTTTTATTCACATAAAACTTAAAAATTAAAAAAAAAATAGTTTTTATAATTCTCTGTTTCAGAGCCCCAAATGATATCTTATTGAGCTTGACTAAAATTAAAATAGTTTTCAAAACTATTTATCACAAATATATATTATATTACACATATTCAAATTTTCTTTCCAACATATATATATGTACATGTATATGTACTTAATTATTTTGTTTAGCACCAAAAAACCATGTAATTAATATTATATTTCGTTTTGTAGATAAGTATGTACTATCTAAACAAATTAGTTTTGTAGATAAACGTATATACGAAAGAATTTAAAAACAATAAGTCATAATTACACAAAAAATAGTTTTTATGTATCTATTTCTCAGTACAAAATAAATCTTGTGAATATCATCACGGCGTGAAAAGGCAATAATTTGTTCTAAATCTTTTTTAGCTTCTTCTTCAATAAGATTTCTACTAGTGTAAAAATTATCATTTAATCATTTATACTCACATCACTAACAACTGTTTATGTTTATTACACATGGAAGAATTATCTGACATAGAAATTATCAGAATGATTAATAGATTTCTTGAAAATAATTAATTTAATCGATGTTTTGCACTATAAATAAACCACTAATGTGATGAGGAATACGAATCGCTATATGCAAATTTAGAAGTTGCATTTATCATTTATTAAAAAGCTTTGATAAAGTGGTTATTGTTAATTATTCAAATGTTCTTAAGAATAATTGATTACACTTTATGAGAAGTATTACTCGAACTAACTGTTATGGCAAAGGGCTTATATGCAAATGTGGGATTCTCTTGATTTATTATTTCATTGTTCATTTATACAATATAATGTTTTTATTTTGATATATGACTATAATTATAATTGTGTAATATACGGTTATTCATACTATTTTTCGTAAATTTATATATTCTATAGAATGCTAATTTTAACAGCAAGTTCAATTGTTGCAGAATGGCATGGATGCTATATTCAAATTGTAAATTCAATTATTTTAAATTTAATTTTATATAACCTTACGGTTTTGTAATTATTATACCTGTCTAGGTATAATTGACTAGGTGATTTCATAAGAATTTGCGTATTATCTTTTTCCATAGTCTTTAATTAGCTTGGACAAGACATTGCGTAAAATACAAGCGTAATATTTGACGCGGATGCTATAGCATTCATCGTATATAACGTTTAAAATCCGATAATATGACTACCCTTATAAACGGTGTTCAATCAAACTTCACAACTAATTTAAAAATTAAGTAACTGTAAATTTTTTTCATCATACTGAAACTGTTGCTGTCTACAAACGTGTTAAGATCAACACATTTTCACTATGAAATCTTTGTGATTAAATATATCATTTTTATCCGTATTTTAATATAATTAATTACGTAATCCGTAAACAATAAATGCATGATAAATTTATCCATAGAGGAAATATTTTCCAGATAATTTCAATGCAAAATCTTATCACAATTTTTTTTTTGTATCACTTTCCTGACCTCTTTAATGAGTGATTTTATCTGACTTCTACCACAATAAATATGAGACATGTGACATGGACAATTATTATTATTACATGATCAACTGTCAGAGATCTGACATGAGACATAATTTAAAAATTTGATTTCTTTTGAAAGTTATATGAGTAATACACCTTTCAGTCATCTGCATGACTTCTCCAGTCAAAGACAATTTGATGGAAGAAATGTGAATTTTCTTCTTTATAATTTTATAATTTTTATTAACAGGATGAATATTAATAACAAGTTAATGAATAGATTTCTTTCATATATATATTTGATATAAAAATAGTAGAAATTTTTTTTCTTATCATCCCTGGTATTTCAATAACTATTACTCAGCAGTTTGGTATGTAGAAAAATAGTTTATATTTCTAATACATATATTTATTTCTAAATATTGATATCTGAGATTTCTAATAGAATTCATATCTCGATCGATTTAGGAATTCAAACAATAAATAATCATATCAGTATCTGCAATTTATAAAATAAAAATAATTTATATTTTGGCATTCATTTGTGCAAAAATCTGATACAGTTAAACAAACATCAGATACTGTTCAACTGTGTCTTGCTAATGTAATAGATACGTTAAATAAATATGATTTTGTGTTGAAGAGGAAATAAATATGTATTTTTACCATTTTATATATTTCTGTGGCGAGAAAGCAGCAATAGACAATAATAAGATGGAATGATCGAAACTTTTCTACAAATATCTCCGATTCTGTAACACAGATTCTGAAGTTGTATTGATAGAAACAGATTTAAAAATTGGGTCATTTGACCATACAGACGTATATCATCTGTACTCAGGTTATTTGTAAATATTTTAAGATTTTTGAAGAATTGGTACAGAAGTTTTGCCCAAGGGGGACTATGTAGCATTCACATCCTAAATCTTAACTACTGTTACTAGATAGATTTTTTACTGTTTAGTGTAAAAAATAAAAAATTTAGATAAATCATACAGATCATTTAGATAACATATAAATCATACATCACATGGTCATTATATATTCTTACACCACCACGTTGCGCACTAAAACGTGGGCACGAAGACACGAGATATAGCAAACTACAATACAAAACGTACATCTAGAAAATGATATGTAAATAATTTATTTTCTATATATTAATATTTTGATATTGTCTATTTTCAGTCATAAATATCATTGAATCTCTTGGCACATCAAGATCTGAAAAATGATGATTCAGGAAACACATTCAAAATTGGAAATCACTGTCCAATGTAGTATTTGGTAAAAGTATAAAACAATTTTCTTGCAAGATGATAAGGTAATCATTTTTTGGCATATATCTATTTTAAATAGTATGTGTCCTAGGAGCTCTGATTTTTTTAGAAGCCCACTTCAATGACAACATTCTGTTTGGACGTTTTTTTATAATTTTGTCTTAGAATTTTTCAATATAGATGACATATTTGTACTTGAGTACATATTATATATATATATACATTCTTAAGTGAAAAAGAATATTATTACTGCTTGATATCAGGTTGTCCATAACATTAGCTTAAACGTAGCCAGAGACTTAACACAGCGCTCCAAACACCCTAAATTTCTAAAAAACTCCCTAATTTCAAAACAAAATACTCTCAGTGCAATAATCTGTTTAGATCATGAGACATAAAATATTAATAAATTAAAATATAACTTAACATCGTTGAAAAAATTAATACATTTTAATATAAAAGTGTAAAATATTACACATCATTGTGAAAAAGTTCCCAAATTTATACAAACCTTTATCCATACAATTTTATATAAAAAAATCGATAAGTCCAATAGCAATTTTCCAATACAATTTTCAGTGTATTTTTACGAATCTGATTATTTATTACCCGCTGCACAGTTTTAGAAGCGCTGCCCATCGCTGATATGGTTTTTATATATAATACAGTGTAAGATGTAGGACTTCCATGCAGAACTTTAGAACGTGTTTTTGAGTCTGAAGTGTCTGACGCGTCGCGATTCGTTTTCGATTATTAATTTTATTTATTACCAATTGATTAATTTAATTTTCCAATATGATCAACAAGTGTTCTGTGATACTAGCTGTACTGTGTTCGATTTTAGGTTCTTCAAATGTATTTGCATCAGAATTAGATGGCAAGGTAAGTAGATAATGGATACAGAAGTTCTGATACATTTCTGTTGAAAATTAAAATAAAATTATTATTTTAGTAAAATGGTTTTAAAAGATGTAATAATTTTTTAACATGGTATGGTACAGTGCATGGTTCAAATAAGTTATATTGTTATCAAATATTTTACCAAAGTACAAAATCATTTACTTGGATTTTGAGTTTTTCGACCAATGACTATGTTTTTGGTTTACATGATTTTTGCTCACAAAATGCGATTTTCACTTGAGATTATATTTAAAATCTTCAACCTCAAGTGAAATTTGATATCATACTGCTTCATATCGAGCTGGCTGAGGTTGGAATCGAACCGGGGACTAGTTTGTGCTAGCCCATGTTTTTACCTATTACACAACGACGTTTAATTAAAAAGTAGTGGGGTTAAGGCAAATCGCTCGAACTTTCCGTACTAAAAAAAAATTTTTTTAAAAGGTTAAAATTTTTTAAAGAAAAAATTTATAAACATTTTAAAAAAAAGATATATAAAAATTTTAGTTTTCTGAATAATAAATAAAATCTGAAGTTTAGATTTGTTATAACGATGCAATTGATTACTAATGATAATTAATGCTATGGAATTAATTATTTATCAAAAACCAATAAGAGACATCAACATAATCGTTATAAATATATATAACCATAAGTTGAATAATCTGCACAGAATAAACAACAATAAAATTAATATATTTATTTACATTGTCTCGTAGAATCATCACATTGGCTGGTTTAGATAATGATATCAAATTTTGTTCTGGGGTTTTCTATTTATTCTGAAAAAATCCAGATACTAATCCACTAAAATATTTATGTGTCGTGATAAAATGTATGTTTTTATTTTACATTTAATGAATCTTGACATCACTGATTCTCGTTTCTGATAATTACGAACAAAAGCAAAATTTATCACAGTATATCTCTAGAATTACATATTTACATGCGCATAACCGGTGTTAATCTAATCAGGTTAATCTTAATATGGGTTTTTTATAAATTTAATATTGCGTTTTATGATTTGCAATCAGATTTAAGAGGAAATTAGATATTAATATGTTTTGGCAAATTTTATATTGTGTCTTAAGAGTCCTATGACCTATTGTGATGATGCTTCTTAACTACATGACATTTTTGGACGGGAATTCATTGATTGTTCTTTCTCTATATTTGATATCATTTTTCTTAGATTTGTTCTAATAACAATGATATATGTCTAATTAAATTTTGTTATGCTGGAAAGGACTATTTTCATATAGACAAATTCATTAATGAATAATAGAGAATTCTCTATTATTCAAAGTAAAGACGGAAATCACAGGTTTGAACCTGATAATTCGAGATTAGGTAGCCAAGCGTATACAATAGCGATACAAACCCCCATAAAAATATTTTGATCACATATTCATCAATAGTTTATTTATTTTACTAAATTTGTTATTATGTGAGCTAATATTCTAAAAATAATTGTCATTTGATGCTCTTTAAGAACTTAAAATCCAAAGTTAAGACTTTGATGAGCAAACTTCAGAATTTTTGGAAAAGCTAAAATAATTTGAAAAAGCTAAAATAATTTGGAAAAGCCTAATATTTTCTTTCGAGAACTTCCAACCTCGTTTCGAACAAAAACCACAATTTTGTCCTGGATAGTTCAGTCGTTCAACTAAAAACTAATTACATCTTCTTTAAAACATTGTTGTTATCCATTTGGCTATACATCCTTCTGATATTTATGTGAAATTTTAAATAAACTATATAATTATGATAGTTTTTCTTTTTTAGCTAGATGTGACCATTTTCTACGAAACTTTGTGCCCAGACAGTGTCAGATTTATATCAAACCAACTCTATCCAAACTTCGAAGCTTTGGCGCCGTTCACGAACTTCAAATTTGTGCCATTCGGAAAAGCAGCGGTAAGTTTATTTTATTTATATTTTAATAGATTTTAGTTATTTATTGTTTACACAAATTATTATGCGTCTATCTAACTGTAATGTAATATTATAAATTAGCGGCTGAGGTTTAGTATAAGATGCATAAAATACCTGCTCGACGACGGTTTCTGTTTTTGTTGAAAACCAATAACGCTTAATAATTTATGGTTTGCCCAGTTATATAACAGGAAGAGAACTCAAAATACTGGAAATGCAGGTGTAACGGATTTATAATCTTTGGATTTTGTTGTCAAAATTGTTGGAACGGAATTTTGTCATTGTTGCTGTTTTGTGTACATGGTTTTGTCTTGATATCGAAACTTTTAACGCAGTTAATAAATTATGTGTTCAATATCCCCCTATACAATTTAAATTTTATTATTGGATAATAAAGCGTTCATAAAATATATAATCGTAATAAAACATAATGTAAAGAAATTATACATTAATTTGTAAAAAAAATCGTGATCCTGATTCATTTCAATACAAGTAAATTGTAACTTTGCATTATAAAGATCAAAAAAACTTTTATAGATGTAGTATTTTAAATTTTTTTATTAATGTAAATCTCGTATATTTACAAATCAACAATTACTTAATTCAAAAAGTCAACGAACTATTTTAATGTTCTAAGCAGTTTTTCAAATTATCGCATATTTAGAATGCTTATTAGTAATATTTTATAAGTTGCAACATTTGCAGAGTGCAGCAGTCTATATATATTGATATATTGAATCACCTAAAATAATATTAAAAAATTACTATACATATAGTAAAAAATAAAATATTATACATATTTATATTACTAGTAGTTGTAATAAATTATTTAATTTTCTTATCTACTATATTTATGAATCCATACTATGATTTCGGGCTACATTCATAAAGATAATTTTACAATTTGACCTAATTAGACGTCCTAATCAGCATAAGTTTTACACAATATTCACGTTAAACTAAATTAAATTTTACTCGTTTAATAAAAAAAAATTATCGTGTTTTATCGAATCCGTGGAATCCGCGTAATTTAATATATAACATTAGAAATTATTTTTATAGTTCGTTTGCAATTAACTCGTGCGCGATTATTTTTACAGGGGTAACCAACCTTGATTATAATAAAAAAAAACACAAAAACAACAAGCAATATAGATTATAGAATAAGTAAGAAAACAATTGAGTAGATTATGAGATTTAATAACTTTTATTTTAAATTTTGAATTAGAAGTGATACTGCTATGACTACGAAGTAGTTGTAATTATTTTTTTTATTTTTTTTTTATTTTATTATTATAAGCTATTTAGGGAGACCTTATGCCTCTCTTACAGAGTCTAAGAAGTGCAATATTAAAGTTTTAAAAATGTATTAAAGTATTTTCAAAAAAATGTAATGAAAGTATTCAAGTTTATTAATTTTGCCATGATAGGCCAACTTTAAGCTTGGTCAAATGAAATGAGCTACATTTTTTTTTTCTTCTATTGATTTATAAAATGATACAATTCTTGATAGCATATACATATTAAAAAAATATCGTTTTGTAAATTTTCCAAAATAAAATGAGTAAATTATGACGGTAGTGGCAACATGTTCGATTCGCATGAATGAGCTCCCGAATACCAGCTCTTTGCGAAAAAATTCAAAACTTTTTTTGTACATTCTAATTACAATCTGTCACACTTAGGACATTCAGTAATTGTTTTGACTTTATTATATATGGATTTTTGAATGGATAGCAAACCAGTAGTTGTCCAATCCAATTATGACTAAATAACTGTACTCTTAGTATTTGGTGACATTTTTATTGTATATTTGCAACTATACCCACGAGAGGCGATTTTCACTTAAGGCTATATTTGAGATCTATAACCTCAAGAAAAAACTCAATGAGAATTCTAAGTATCTTATAAAAAATTGTATGTTATAGAACATTGAATAGGCTCAGATAATAATATGTAAAATGAAAAAAGTGCGCCAAAATCAATAAATGTAGAGCATTTAATATGTAAAAGTATGTAAAAATAAGTTGAATGTGGAGCTTTGATTATGATAGGATAAAACATTAAAATTGATGCAAATGACTAAAATCTGCAGATACAAAGGAAATAAATGAAAAATATAAAAAAATAAGTTGAAGCTTTGGGTTACTTCGATTCGTTCGATTCTTGAGTGAGAACATTTATTTTTCTTTGTCGCAATATTTAAGTTCCCAACATCTGTATCCATTATATTTACTCCCAATATCATATTTTTACGCGTTCGAAGACTAGAAAGTCCATAAAATTGCCAAGAGAGAGTACGACGCCTACAGACGGTATGCGATCGCGTTTCGCAAATTCGCAAAAATCGCAATAATAATCATACAGGGCTACATCATAAATACTAATTTAATTACATAACATCATATAATTTCTTGATACATTCCTTTCCTGAATAAAAAATCAATGGAATGACAAATACCGGTACAAGTTACGCGTTTTCATCGATAATCAGTTTATCAGTCGCACCGTTACGGATACACATATTGTATATATAAAAACATTAATAGTGCGGAACTCTCCATAAAATACCGTTGGAAATCTTCCCAAGGCACGAAGAATGTTTATTTGGCATATTGTATGCTGATTTTTGTTAAATATTGATTATTGATGGAAGGATGTCGCATTTGTGACGACAAAGTTTGTCGCTTTCGAGTTGGAAGACCTAGTTAGAAATAATAAACAATATATTGTTTTGGCATTTTAAATTGATAAGATCTATGCGAAAATACTCGTTTGACGTCAATTTGAAATATCGAAAAAGACATGGTTGATTTTATTATTATTTTATAAATTTAAAAGCCATTTGGTTAAACTCTATGATAATTCGCATTGATTAGTTTTGCACGACGATCGGCTGAATTGTTTCTTAGAATTAGTAGAAAAGTGCAAAAATAATTCTCTACGATTTACAAAAAGTCCTGAACCGATTTTAAAAATTTAAAAACTGTACGAAAGATATTAGTTGGGAAAAGCGCTGAACAATTTTGGTGAAGATTGGCTGGACCGTTCCTTCATTATTAGCTCTTGAAAATAATTGTTCGGCAATTAATGAAGCTTTGTAAAGTTTTATATTATTCACACATATAGAGAATTTATTTATTTCATTCAAAGAATTAAAATCGGCTAGTTGTCCGATCGGATCTTTTTATTCTTTTAACCATCAGTTTTCCCCAGATCACCGCTTAAGAACCACAGATGTATCTAAAAATTCCTGTCGAACGCAATCTATTTGTCAAGCAACTTTGTCATGTGTAAAACCAAGTATCGATACACATTAGTTTAGATAAAAATTAATGATTTATGTTCTGTTTTATGAAATTGCAACACCATAGCAAAGGAATGCTATGGTTGTTCTTAGGTCATAACACCCAAGAAAAACATGTGATCTCTCCATAGTTCTGTACCTGTGGTAATCAACTCCTAGCATAACTCTCAGTTGTATTCTTGACTATTCTTCTCCAATAAAACAATAAATGACCATCATAAGAAACCAATAAGTCACACTAACGATCGAAATGGCAATATGCACGTTTTTATTGTCGGTCTGGTAATGGCTTCTTAGATTACCAGGATGCTGGACAAGAAAGTGGTATAGATTGATCTTGAAAACACGATTAGTATTTCTATTCGTAATTGGAAATGGATATACTACTACTAGGGCATAGGAAAAACATCGGTAATGACTTCTAATTACTAAAGCAAAACTAGAGATAATGAGCTTTTTGTAATTAATCGCTATGGCGAACAGAGATTAGCGGATGGTAGTACTGTTATGTCTTTGCAGAATTAGGAATAATAAGATAATATAAAAATTATAATTAGCTAATTATAATTACCTAGGTACATCATTTGCATAATTATATAAATATACTTTTGCAAAAACAAAATAATCTAGAGTAATTGAATTAAATTTTAAGCAGATAGTTTACTGTTACGTCTTTACTTCTCTTACTTCTCTTTGTATGAATTAAATTATCTTACATTTATGGGCATGTAATAAATAATACCAAATTTATAATTACTTAGTTTTAACGTTTGCATACGTAACAAAATCGTAGTGAGTCTTAGTTTTTTTGGAAAATTAACAACCAGATATCAGTCAGTTCTGGTGACTTGTGTCTGGTTGCAATCCGTATTATTTCTTTTTGCTGATTGCTGACAAACAATTGTATTGATAGTTTTGAGTTTTGAAATCGTATAATATATGAACAGTTTTGTGATAGGTTGATGAATTGAAACTTGGTTTTAAAAGACAACACAGTTTTTTTTTATTATTATTTGGCCTTCGACCTTTAGGTCATTTGGCAACATTTACATATTTTGTATACATTATTCAATACAGTTCAATAATATTGTTATTCCATAAACACTAAAAACCTAATTTATGATATATACTTAGATATGCTACATACAATATCTATATATATACACACATACACACATATAAATATACATACATATACACATACATATATATATACATATATACATCTATGCATACACACTATATATAGATCAAATCCTGATTTTGAAATTATGTAGAAAATTCAGTATAATATTGCCGTGTTAATGGGAAAGTTATATTATTCCTATATAGTTCTTGAAGAAGTTCTCTCTCTGTTTTGAGAGTAGGCAGCATTTCCAAAGGATATGATATATTGTTTGAAATTCTGGTCCACAGGAACAGAAGGGGTCCTATGTTCGTCCAATTTTGTATAAATGAGACCTACAAAAGGTGTGAGCGCATCTAATTCTATTTATCATGGAAATGTCTTCTCTGGTCATTTTTAGTTTGCTGAACCAGGTACTAAATGTGACTTGGGGTTTGCAGGGTTTAAATAAGAGCCCTTTGAAGCCGATTCTAGAAGATAATCGACAACACAGTTACTCAAGTTCCTTTCGAGTTAACTTTTCCTTTACTTGAGTGTTGATATAGATTACAACTCGTTCTTACACTTCTTTAAATTGTCTTTTTTGTTTTTTCTTTCTACAGAATATTAATGA
This sequence comes from Ctenocephalides felis, assembly GCF_003426905.1. NCBI lineage: Eukaryota > Metazoa > Arthropoda > Insecta > Siphonaptera > Pulicidae > Ctenocephalides > Ctenocephalides felis. Next base: position 4,707,753 of record NW_020537646.1, read on the forward strand.
TGGTGAATCCTTCGAGTGCCAACATGGTCCAGAAGAGTGCAGGGGCAACATGCTGCAGTCCTGCGTCCTGCACCTCCTGGGCAAAAATCCAATGATGCACATGCGCTTTGTGGGATGTCAGATGCATCCATCAGCCGACCACTCTGGCAAAACGGTAAATTAGAAAATAATTTGAATAATGTTAATTAATTTTTAAAAACAACGTTGAATTAAAAAAAAAAACTAAAGTTATGCTAATTGAAATGGATATTTGCCCGAAATATATTGGATACATATCATACTATATACTAAACACCATATTCCTTAGCTGTGGTTATGAGGTAATGCACCAATGTTTAGATTAAACATACAGATTATAAGTAGTCAATCAGATTATTACATAATTCTTTCAGCTGGTTTAATATACTTTTTTTAAATATCTTTGCCTAAGTATGGAATTATCAATACACTTTTGGTAGTACTTAGAATGTCTAAATCAAATGCCAATCCAGTGATTTTGTAAATTGCGATTTAAAAAGATTTAGCTATCTCAATTTACATATATTTCTCTTCTCGAATAGCTTTATGTGATAAATGGTTTTTTAAAATTCAACTCTTTGGGATACTTTTTACGGAAATTTATAACATTTTTATATTATTAATATTCCCTGAGTTTATAATCAGAATTCTTGTTATAAGTCAATATAAAAATGTCGTAGCAAATAAAAACTTTGAATACTTGCTCAACTTGTTTATTGTAAAACGTGAATTTCTTTAATTGTTTGAAATATTTAATTTTTTATTATCAAATTAAACATCTTACATCTTACAATTAACAGATAAAATTTAACCAAGTATGTAATAAAATACTCGGCTTCAAAAATACTTGTATTTTTATTGATATTTGTTTTAAATGTGCATCTTGTGCAGTCTGCGTATTTAAAAATAACTCGGTTTAAATAATTATTGCATCAGAATATGCAATTGAAGATATTGTAATTTAGCATATTTTGCAAATAACATCATCTAATAAGCCAATTAGAATTTAATTAAATGTTCGTTATGTTAATTGAAATTCTGCTCATGCTTTATGCATTTTAATGAACTTTTAATATATCTTCAGTTTGTTTTATTAAATAACAGATACTAATCTTACAATTGATACGATAAAGATAAAAAAATATGATAGTAAAAATATATAAGCAATTAATACAACGGTATGTTACAGCAGATTTATATTAGTGGAAAATGGTCTAATTAAATACATTTGGGCCATCCTTCAATATTTATTCATAATGGCATCAAGATAATAATTTGAGTTTCAACATCACCAATTAAATAAATATTTTGCTGCAAAATAAATCTTGATGTCATGATGAATAATATTATGGAACAACCCATATTGATTTAATTAGATGTTAAGTGGTTTATAAATATTGATATGTGTCATAATATTTGAGAGATCGCGAAACTATCACAGATGGCGCAAGAATTTACTTAATGACATATGTTAATAACAAATATAAATTGGAGTGCGCTCTATCTAAATGTTAATATTAAGAGCTAAAACTATTAGAGATTCATTTTTTATTAATTTGGAAACATTGGAGCCCTTGGGAGCAAAGAAATTCGTAAATGTCCATGTTAAGGATCACCCTAATATTAATGGCTAAATTATGAATGGATGGTAAAAGGCAATCAACACCAGGTGTGTCACGTGTTATTTTTATAAAAATGGACAAATGGATGAATGTGTCCTCCGAATTAGTTATTAACTTCCCGTAGGGTAAGTTATAGTAATCGCAAAAAAATCGAAAATGAAAATTTTTGCATTTCTCGACGTTTCAAAGTTTCTGAATATTTTGGCATACCTTAGAAAAATGGATGTATGTGTGTTTGTGTGTGTGTGTGTGTGTGTGTGTGTGTGTGTGTGTGTGTGTGTTGCGTGTGTGTATGTATGTGCGGATACAAATTTTCGTCGACGATTTCGGGAACACCGATCAACCGATTTGATTAATTCAAAAAACATTCGATTCGTATTGATAGGAGACGTGCTGATTAGTTTTTGGCGAAGTCAGGTCTAGCCGTTCCGAAGATACGGGGCAAAAAGTGCCGAAAACGGTAACTCAGTTTTTAAGAGAACGGAGCGTCCGATTTTAATAAATCAAAAAACGTTTTACTTGTATTGACAAGGTGAAATACCGATCAAATTTTCATAAAGGCAGGTCTAGCGGTTTCGGAGATCTAATGAAAAAGTAAAAAAAAATGCCATTTGGCGGTCAAAAATGATCATTAGACATATGCACATCAAATTATCAGATATTTTATAGAGATTTTAACAATAAGTATAATTTTGGTTTACATTCCTATGGGTTCCGTACCAATGTTTACGCGTTAGACGTCGACGCGCAGCTTACGCGGTTTGATATTTCGTCTTTATGCAGTTAAAGCAGTACGATTGCTTTGAAAAAAAGTTTAGATCTTTCAAAATATGTCAAAATAAAGAAAACATTTTTTTTTCAAAAAAAAAAAAAATTAAAAAAAAAAATTTAAAAAATTTTTTTTTTCAAAAAAAAGTAATTTTTGTCTAATTGTTTGTCAAAAATCTTATTTTTTTGAAGTAAATTTTTTTCAAAAATGCTAATCGTTTTTAAAAAAATAATTTTTGGTACGGGAAGTTCCAGCAATTTGCCTTAAGGCACGATGCCTTAATTGCCTTAAGACAGAATTCCACTTACAGCTAGTTTTCCATTAAAATAACTTTATATTATGATCTTAATTTCTATGTTTCCTTTTTTCCAGTGTACTAGGATGGTCGGAATCGACTGGAATCTGGTCGATCGTTGCATGAAGTCCGACGTCGGAAGATTGTTGCAATTGCGCGCCGAAAGAGAGACGAACGCAATCTGGCCGCAGTTCATTCCCACAATCGTTTTTCAACGGGGTGAGTGATAAATAATGCGAATTTAATTGATGTAATGAAATATCAATCAATCTTCTTTATAAAATAAAATATTTGCATCAAGGGTTTGTTGTGATGGCGATAATTCGGTTTTAATAAGACTAATTGCAGCACATGGGGCACAGTAGAGGGAATGCTTAGGGGCAATAGACTGAGTATCTGCTGAGTGTCTGCATTTTTTCATAATTTTTCAACTTTTCTTAAAATTTGGGAATTTAGCACAAATTTCTTGAAATCGTGGAATTTTATTTCAAGGTTATGTATAAGAGAAATTTTCACAATATAATGTATATATAAAATGTCTGTGTACAATAGGTGATATGTGTCTGCACATAATTTTTCTATGAATACTCCTTAAAATGAAAAATTTTTTGTTCGTGTAAAATTAGAAATTTCAGGACGAATCTAACTGTATATAACACTTTATGATAGTTATTAATCAATCATAGAATATTCTAATGATCTTCTGCAACAATATTGTAGAGTGAAATTGATTTTGGCCTTTTACTTATTAGAAATGACGCTATAACTCGAGTCCAATAATAGTAAAGTAGTAAACTTTTTAAAAAAATCATGAAAGTTTGAACAATTTTCAGCTTACTATTTTTTGCTTACTTCATTGTATAATATACAGTAAACTAACCAAGAATCGACTTACATAAATTTTAGAGAATTTTGGTATGCAGTGTATACCAATATTTTATTAAATTTAAAAGAGGAGACCTTAAGTAAACATCCTTAGCTAGAATCATTAATTTTAAATGCTACGAAAATGATTCAGATTCACATGACATTTAAAATAATATAAATATAAGGAAATCCCAAGACAAAATTCTAAACCACATTATCCAAACTTTTATAATTGTTTTATTTTAAATTACTAATTTGTTCGAGTCATTGTCTAAGCTCATTTAAAACTGCTTATATGATTCTACTCTACATTTGCAAATAATAAAATATGAGGTCCTGAACCTTGAAAACCGTCTCTAAATATTTTAATGAAGGATGATGATGATCAGAATATCATATTTTATGTATGATTCTAATCTGCTTTAGCAATTAATAAAATATTTGATGTCTTACCAATAAATTTTGAAAACTATTGCAATGAAAAATTATGATCTAAACATCATATTCAGAGATGATTTTACTCTGGTTCTGCGATTATCAAAATATGAAGTACTAATTTAGAGAAACATTGCTAGATATTTGAATAAAGGAGGATGATGGTAATTCACTACACCAAGCAAATATTTTTTCTCTATCTTCATATTACTATTTAATTTTTAGGTTTTTAATCAAGATTTGCAAGATAGGTCACAAATTGACTTCAGAGGAGCAGCATGCCATTTTTTGCGCTCTTCATATCCTGCGCTTTGTGCAAACACCACCGCAACAAAAACAACCTAAGAAAACCACACTATTTGTAAATGAGACGAAAGAGACTTGTTTTTAGAATAACTTGCCACCAAGCATCATTTTAATTATTATTTATAGTATTAATACTATGTATTTATATAATAAATACTTTTTTATACTCCAAAGAATGTATTATTTGATGACGGTGATTTTTAAGATTACTTCCAATCGGAAGTTATTCTTATGCAAGTCACGAGTAATGGAGTTGCTGCAGGAAATTCATTCCTAGACCAGTTCGTTAACCATCCGGTGACTAAACCTCGTCGAATAAATTATTTAGAATGCATTTTGTAATAGATACATGATTGAACAAAATGGATGGATTCATAATATACAATGAATTTTCTGTACCAAGCACAGCATTTTTATTTGAAAATATTGAACCAAAATATGTTTTCAAGTAAAAATAGCTCTTTCCTGCTGCATCAAATGAGATAAACAAATCTTTTTTTTTAATAAATTCTAAAAAGTTCAAATATATCAAATTTAGATGTGCTAGCGTAGGGCATATCAAAAGATTCAAAAAAAAAATTGATCCTTAAGGGTTGTTGTGGTATCAGTAAATCTTATTTTTATTTTTATTTAAACAGAATTTTCAAGACCATCTGTTCCGGTTATTTTCCAATCTGTATTAATCCTAAAAATCATTCGTTAACTGTTACATTATTTAACCTACGATGAGAAGCATTTTTTATTACTAAATATGATAATAATTTGCAAATGATGAGTTGTATTATATTGCTACACTGTACTTAAATCTTTGAAAATAATCATCGGTGTATGATTATTTGTAAGACTAACGGCTTTACTTTCCGCCTTTTGCTGCTAGTTATAGATTTACTGAAAATGTATACACGCAATGATAAATCACTTTGAATTGCATCTTTGAAATTATAGTACAAAAGATATAAAAGATATGAAAGATAGTAAAAATTATATTATATATATATATATATATAATATTTATATTTTATATATATATATATATATATATATATATATATATTCATTTATATATCTATGATATAAAAATGAATCGCAAAATGTGTTGGTAACTCAACAAGGCTTGGACCAATTGGCCAAATGTTTTTTTAAAATGTTCGTTGAAGTTCAAGGATGGTTCTTACTGCGAGAAAAAATCGAATAATTTCCGGAAAAACCCGATAAACAGCCCTTTTTATTTTTCACATACAAACGTTAATATTTTCATATTTTTGCCATCGGATACGGAATATTTACTCTAGTCAATGTAGCGTTTTGGGTCTGATTTTTTTACTGTGCTCCAATTCATATAAAATTTTGAAATTAGGTTTATATTACTCTCAAGTTCAAAAGTTAAAATAATTTAGCTCCTTTGCCATTTCCGGGGGGATGACATCCCTCTCAGTGGAGTAATTTAATTTCATTTTTTCAAATCAACGACGGATATCGATAAAAAAACTAATTATAAGAAATAAATGTTTTATAATGTTTATCAAAAAAGCAAATACTCATCATTTTATTTAAAGCACTTAAGATCCATATGGGTATAGTGTAAAAAACATATAATAATTTTTAACTAATTGGTAAATATCAGTATAGGTTATAAAAAAAAATAATTAAACTTCTGAATTGTAAACATGAGTACAGAACAACGTCTGTCGGGTCATCTAGTATATATATAATTTTTTATATATATTCAGAGAACATAATTTTAATTTGATATTTTGATTTGATTGTTTGAATTATCAATATGTTAATTTTATCTTTTAGGGAAATATTAGAAACTGACACCTATATAGCACCAATTACAATCATTACAATTCATCTTGTAAATTGAATCAACAGTCTTATGTTATTGTTTGGGATTCCAAAATATAAATAGATAACTACATGTATTTTTAAACATTAAGGCTTTAGAGACCAAGTGTATGTATATATGCATTACAATTGTTTCATGAATTTCTTATCGATAAGGTTTGTTTAGAAAATATTGCATACCTCACCTGATAACTAATAGCGTGAGAGAGTCGGCAAATAAACAAATTACATATAAGCATACATATATATGTGAATATGTATTATTATGATTAATTTCGATCCGATAGTTTCTGAATATTCCTCTGAAGAATTTCTGACCATCTCGCACGCAAGGTAAAGTTCTTGCTTGACCCGCCTCTTCCAACCCCTTCAGGTTACACGTATGACTCAGGAATGTACCTTTAGCAAATAACATTCATCGGGTTCTAGAATCCATATAAATTATTGTCTGGTATTTGAACTTCACTTTAATACACGTAAAATCGTTAAATTATTAATTCGCTATCCGTATGCATGGTGAATCAATTATAAACGAAGATTTCGATTAAGAAATCGTAAAATCCATGAATGAGTGATTAAAAAAGTTGATATGATGGAATGGAATAATAATAATCGTCTTACTTGATATCCAACACATCAATCATATTTTATACTTTATTTCAAACTATGTTATGATTATAATAACTAAGTAATTCTACATATATTTTTATAAATTTATCATCAACTATCATAAAGTGTGATGATAGGCAATGGTTACTTGTACTAAATCTTTTAATCACTTTACAATTCAGCACATCAATCATATTTCATACTTTGATGATTAAACTAACTTTAGACTCCAATTACTAACTAGTTATTCTACATATTTTACAAAAATATTAACATTTATAATAAACTTATTTTTTTATTCAAATGCAAGCTACGTGTCCAGGAGGGAAAAATTTACAAGCAGCATGTTTAAAATCCATAAGAGCCATGTTTTGGAAGCTCCTGAAATATAACTGGAAAAATAGAAATAAATTAATAAAAATATAAAACTAGTAATTTAAATTAAATTTTAAAAAAATCATACAAAATAGAGAAACAGAATGTAATTATCTCATTACTGACTTGTAGTTTATGTGAACAGTGAGGTTGATATAAAAACGGTTACAAGAGAATGTAATCTTTGTTTTCAATTTATAACATTGAGCACTGATCAAATATTTTTTTTATATTTAGATTGATAACCAGTTTTTTATTTTCATATGAACAGCGATCAGAATTAAAGTTATAAAAGCTTTTGTGACGATTTGGCTTGACTAACTAACTTCGGTTTTATAGACCCCAAACAGTTGTCCTATCTCTACATGATAAAGTTTATTATAACAATTTTGTGATAGTGATGAATTTATTATAGATGGAGCAATCTAGGGTAAGGGCAATTTTCACTTTTAAACATATTTCTATCTATATTTCCAAGTGAAACCTGATGTCACTGCTGCTTGTTATCAGGTGCTGAGGCAGGTATAGATCTCTGATTGAAATCCCTATAGCCCTAAACACTAATTCACAGACAAACCTCAATTATGATCCTTTTGAAGTGTATATTGCTTAACTTTTAGAAACCGTAGGTTTTTTAGAAGCCAATCCAACGTATCCTATCTCTATTTGATATATTATTATTATTAGATAAATTTTCTAATACTGATGTTATCTATTCTACAAATGTGCCTATAAATTAATATTACAACGTTTTTTATTAATATACACTAAATGGCAATCAGAACAGTTATATTCTATTAGCCATTGGGTTATATTTTGATCCCCATTTAGGAGGATCAAATATGGCGTGGTAGAAGATACTTCTACTTTCTTAAATGAGATCTCTAGGTCGCAAATATTAAAACTTAAAAATGGTTTATAATTATTAACTTACATCATTGAACAAAATTGTTGGTATAAACTCAGGATTAAACCGGTGCGTGATATTTTTCAGCCAGCAATTGCAAAGAGTTGCCAATATCAGAATTTTCACATTGTCTAACTTTCCATTCGTGCAGATTCACTTTCTTAAAACACTGTGGATTGAAATATTTCATATCAGACTACATAAAAATATTTCTTCATATAAATTATTTTTTTAAAAAAATAATTTTTAATAATATTATATTATATACTTGCCGCGCTTCCGTCCACCGGCGAAATTCCATTCATCTGGCAAATGATAAATGTGAATTGACGAAACGGTTGGCCTCGAAGTAAATGCAAAACACATGATTGCATCTTATTTCCTGCACATTCGTTTGCTCCATGCTGGCAGATGAACCTTTTTCCATTTTTTATACTCTAATAGACAGAGAAACTTGTCAGCAAAAATGAACCATCGACTTATTCATTAAAAAGTAACTAATCTTATGAAATGATCACACGTTGTAAACAAATTATTTTTTCCATATTAATTATTTTTATTATGAATTAGTAATTGTTCTTAGTAATACTCGTATATGTGGAAATTAAATATTATCTGTGAACTTGACTTTTTATAAATTACAAATAATTATTCCAATTGTTTTTGGGTTAGACCAATAATTCCCATAGTGGCCCACCACCACATGGTACCACCCAGGCATTCACTCCACCCAAAAAATTGGGGTAAAAAAAAAATAATATTTTTACTTTAAATACTTAATCATAATTTTTGATAAAGCTAAGCAATATAAAAAATATTGATATGGGGTCCAAGGGGTCCACAACCCATAATAGTTTGGAAACCTATGGTTCAAACTTGAAGATTTTTAAACACATGGACACTATATCTATATAAATATATTAATGTTTGATGTTTTGTCAAATTATGATTAAATTTTTGATACTCACATATGCTTTTCCAAATGGAACATATGTAAAATTCGTATAGGGCGCCAAGCTAGACCAGCTGGTTGTAATTGTTCCATAAAAAAGTCCACACTGTCTGGACATAGTGACTCGTATAAAATAGTAATATTTAGCTGAAATTAATTTAATAAATAATATTAATAATAGTAATGGATACTGAATAAAAATATATATATTTGATTATTAAAACAAAGATTTTTGAACCATGTTAGTTTGATGATGGAGCTTGGAGAGGAATGGATTGCGATACTCATAAACCAGTATAATGCTAGTAATAAGTCCTTCGATCATTTTTGTGTAATTTTATATAATTTGTAAATAATTTTATCCACTAACGAATAGTGAAACTGTGACTCAAAAATTTGGAAAAACCAATCCAAAATTTTATATGTCCATTATCTTACCAATCCTGGAGATTTTCTGATCCCTGTGCTATCACAATTCCAAGTAGCAAAAATTATAATAATAATAAATTTGCAAAACAAGCCAAAAGATTTAATAAAACATCTAAATTACTGAATAATTCTAACAATTCTTTCGTCTAACCCAATGAAATGATTTAAATAACTGAGTTTAAATAATATCATTATGCATTGTTCAGTCGTGAAACTAATAATAATAATGTTTATGCTATAATCAATATCATAAAATTAGGAATTGTTTCGTCGAATTATTTTATAATGGTAATATAACATGTATTACATTTGTGAAAACAATTTTAATTGTGATAAAATATTTGCCATGTAGTGTGAAGTGTTGATTCGAGTTTCAATTATAATAATTTATATAGGAGAATTATAAATACACTTAATTGCCTTATTAAATAAAAATAAAAAATAAGTTATATATATTATATATATATATATATATATATATATATGTCACCATAGAATTCTAAATATACTATTGATCAACACAAATAGTACACGATCTTATTTTTAATTTCCTGATGAACTCAAAAAACTTGAAATTTGCAAATTGACAAATAAAATACTTTCAAGGTTAACATAAAAGAAATTAATCTTCCAGTCTTCTTAAACAGTTTTCACAAAAGTTTTACTCTTAAAAATTCAAACTCGTTTTATAGAAGCTTCCTGACTTGAATATTGGCGCAATAATCTGACAAAGTAAATTTTGAAATTAATATAAAAAAAAATTAATAATTACTGATATGAGTGTAGTAAATATGATAACGGAATGTAATGGAAGCTTTATTTCTAATGAGTGGGTATTTAGTCACACCATTTTCCAATGAGAATCTGATAAGAAAATGATGTCATTGCAGACTAGATGGCAAAAACCTATATCTAAACTATATTGCTATATTGAAAATGCATTATCTATTCTTCAAAATGTTAGTTTACAAACTTGTATGAATTCCAGGAGAGAATTTTTCAAGATCAAGGAATAACTTTTTCAAGTGTTAAAGTCATCTT